>NW_027468613.1:65000-67500 GCF_046254945.1 Alosa pseudoharengus | reverse complement strand
CTCCCTCTCTCCCTCCCCTCTCTCTCTCTCTCTCTCTCTCTCTTTCCCTCTCTCTCTCCCTCTCCCCCCTCTCCCCCTCTCTCTCTCTCCATCCCTCTCTCTTCCTCTCTCTATCTCTCTCTCCCTCTCTCCCTCCCCTCTCTCTCTCTCTCTCTCTCTCTCTCTTTCCCTCTCTCTCTCCCTCTCTCTTTCCTCTCTCTCCATCTCTCTCCATCTCTCTCCCCTCTCTCTCTCTCTCTCTTTCCCTCTCTCTCCATCTCTCTCTCCCTCTCTCTCCATCTCTCTCTCCCTCTTTCCATCTCTCTCTGACGACACACAGAAACAGGAACCAGCTCTTTGGCTACCTCCCCACCAGCACGTTCGATACTAATGTTGGTAAACAACTCAACAACCCATCCGCTACTCAAATGTGTGTAAAGCAGTCAACAACTGAGAGACAAAACATCCAAATGAGTTTTTACCCTCTCTATTTACAGTTTTTGCCCATTGCTTGAACACTTAAATAAATAAAACGTAAACAAATAAAACCATTCACATCTATGTAGAATTGCAATCCTTTGTCAAAATGTCACTCTGATGACAAAATGATACACACTTGCATCATATGAAAACACTTTCAGCTTAGCACACTAGTGCACACTTTCCCACTAGTGTACTTAAAGACTGCACTCACTGCTTTTATTCAGTTTATCAGTTAGCATTGCGTTGATTGGAATGCGTCAATAGAATGTGTTACGTTTTTTATGTGTCGGATGGTGGGGGTACGCGAGCCAAGTCAGGATGTAGGTGGTGGTATACGGGAAAGAAAGTTTGGGAACCACTGCTTTTCAGTACTGTACAGTAAATGCAGTGACGCAAAAAAAATAAAATTAAAATAAAACAAAAAATACACTACTGTAAAACAGGCTTAGATGAGGTGGACTCTCTGCCCAGCTTCCCTGATCCATGATCCACCAAAGTTTCTCTAATATCATCTGACATATTGTTCCGTGCAAAGCCTCTTCCACCACCTCCTACTCCTCTCTCTCTCTCTTTGTCTTCCTCTTCCTCTTCCTACTTATCCCTGCCTCCATGCTTGCAATGTTCCCAAAATGGCTCAACTGAGGCCTATTTGTGGCTGGCTGATTGGAGTTCAGTTTTGTAAGTAAGTATTTTCAGGTGTGTGTCTAAGTGTTTTCAATCATCAAATATGTTTTGTATTTTATATAGATGTGCTGTCCCAATGTTACCCATGAGATTTAATTTATGAACGAAGTGTCTTATGTATGAAAAAGTGTGTAGTGTGATGCAGAAGAAGTGCAAAGCAGCGATTTTGTTTAAGGTATGGTTACACTGTGTTTAAGGTATAGTAACAAAAGCTTCAAGTTTTGTTCCTTTGGTCTAAGCATGTGTCTATAGTGTTCAAGCAACGGGCAAAAACTGCAAATACAACACAGAGAGACTTGGAGATGAGAACTAGGCTAGGAGACACAAGAGGACTGGAGAGGAGAGATGAGAAGAGATGAGAAGAGAAGAGAAGAGAAGAGAAGAGAAGAGAAGAGAAGAGAAGAGAAGAGGAGAAGAGATAAGAGAAGAGCTGCAATGTGTCTGTCCTCTCATCAGTCCTGAGAGAGGAGGAGGAGGGAAAAGGTGAAGAAAGGAGGAGAGGAGATGTAGAGAATGGAGGACAGGTGAAGAAAGGATGAGGAGAGATGTGGAGAAAGGATGAGAATAGATGAATAAAGGATAAGAGGAGAGGTAGAGAATGGAGGAGAGGGAGGTGATGAGATGGTAGGACTGTAGCACTGTACCTACTTACTTAATCATTTGGCTGATGCTTTTATCTAAAGCGACTTACATATCAATTATTACATGGTCCAGTCTCCCTGGAGCAACTCGGGGTAAATTGCCTTGCTCAAGGCCACAACGGTGGCAGCCAGGAATCGAACCGACAACCTTCTCTGGTTAGTGACCACATGCTTGCCAAGCTCCTATTCTGCTACACTACCACCACCCCATCGAACCCACAACCTTCTCTGGTTAGTGACCACATGCTAGCCAAGCTCCAATTCTGCTACACTACCACCAACCCATCGAACCCACAACCTTCTCTGGTTAGTGACCACATGCTAGCCAAGCTCCAATTCTGCTACACTACCACCACCCCATCGAACCCACAACCTTCTCTGGTTAGTGACCACATGCTAGCCAAGCTCCTATTCTGCTACACTACCACCAACCCATCGAACCCACAACCTTCTCTGGTTAGTGACCACATGCTAGCCAAGCTCCAATTCTGCTACACTACCACCACCCCATCAAACCCACAACCTTCTCTGGTTAGTGACCACATGCTAGCCAAGCTCCTATTCTGCTACACTACCACCACCCCTATCCTCTTATTAGCCCTGTCTGGGAGAAAGAGAAGAAGGAGAGGAGGAGAGGAGGAGAGGAAGAGGGGAGGAAGAGAGGAGGAGAGAAGTGCCCTTGTATGAGCCGAGCATGACGAGAGATCAGGCAG
>NW_027468613.1:60000-62500 GCF_046254945.1 Alosa pseudoharengus | reverse complement strand
TAAACAGTGCTCTTGTTCTCTGAAGAAAAGATCCTTTTCTCCATAAGCAGTTGTGATCCATCACATGTCATGTTCCCTATGTTTGAGTGGCTCCCGTCACGACGCAGACTCCGTTGTCATGGCTGTAAGACCCAAAGGAGGAAGGTGACCTTTGTCCCCAGGGCTGTCCAGCTCCTAAACTCCAAGCCTCCCCTACCCCCCTGATCTTTGGACTATACTACAACACTCAGTAGATTGATGACTGTTGCACTCATCCCATACCCTTCCCCCTTTTTTATATATCATAAAATACTATATATAACTTATTTTATTGATGATGTACTGGTACGTGGTGGAATATGCTGCTCTTTGTGCCATTTAATTGCACCCCAGGGATGAATAAAGTGATTTTGAATTGAATTGAATTGTTAACGCTCTCCATAACTTGATTATATTTAACTGTCTCATGGTACAGAGCAGCGATGTAAAGGCTCACGGGACTCACCAGTAACACTCAACCAGGACAGCAGTGAAACAGCATTATTTGCATATTAAGTGTAAGTCAATGAAATGAGTAAATAATGCTAGGGCATAATTGATGCTTCAAGCAGCCATATTTCCCGTTCTGCGCGAGCGAGAAGACATCGCTGCTGCTCTCTGCCGAACTGCTGTGTGGGATGGATCACCTTACTGAGAGGACCCAGTGTTCTTATCTGAGGACCCGCGGGAGAGGGGAGACGAGATGAGAGTGCACGGACACCCTGCTCTGTCCTGTGAGAGACAAACTGTGCGCTCACTCCGTCAGGGGATCTGGCAATGTGGGGTTGAACCACAAAAACAGCAAAGAGACATTCTTCCACTGCAATGTGTGTATACCGTGAAGGTGTGTGTTTGCATTATGTCTTTGTGTGTGTGTGTGTGTGTGTGTGTGTGTGTGTGTGTGTGTGTGTGTGTGTGTGTGTGTGTGTGTGTGGGTGCATGTGTGTGTGTGTGTGTGTGTGTGTGTGTGTGTGTGTTTTATGTGAAACATATGGGCTGCGGGTTGGACTCACCATGGCTCCCTGGCTATTTTTACCCATGAACCCTTGTTTCGCTGCGACGGCAACTCCGAGCACAGACACCGTTCATTCCGACGAGCCCAGAGCCATTTGAGCAGCGTGAGCATGCCGCAGCGGCTAAATGCATTCCTTCAACAAAAGCTTTCCCCTTTTCAATTGATCCTGTAATCTCATTTCAAATCCTATCGACCACCACTTCTCTCCCTTTTTCTCTGTTCTTACTCCTGAAATCACAATCCTCTTTCACTAATCTGGGCTCTAATTAGTTGCCAGGGCTGATTTCCCTCTCTTGTGCTCTCTTTAACTCCATGCTACACTCTTTGTTTCTGGAAAACTCTGCCGGCCATTTTCCACCCGGCAAGCTGACTCCATCCATCCAGTCATTCCTGACTTCCACGAAGAGGTGGACAATGCACACAATTACTGGAAGGCATTCCAGGGGGGAAGAATCTTGCGAATGCCGAGAGAGGAAATTCCACGATCCGGCAGCTTTACCCAAGCTTGACCTCTAAGGTTGGCAAAGACACTTGACCATGACTGCCTCCTCCCCCTCTTCCTCCTACCCCCACCACCACTGACCACTAACTGAAGCCCAGACATGGTCAACTCAATAAAGTCAATAGTGTGTTTGTTTACGTGGAGGGTGTTTGTTAAAGGGGTTAGCTATGTCCACGTGTGTGCTTTCACATTAGCCCCCTATTTACATGACTCAGGGGTCACACGAGTCCAAACACACACACACACACACACACACACACACACACACACACACACACACACACACACACACACACGACCCAGATAGAAGCTAATCTGGATCCCATCAGACCCAAATTCAAGTCTTCAACTCTAAACTCAGGAGGACGGGACAGATGTGCAGCACTGGGACGAGTCAGAACGAGACAGAGAAAAATGATTTACTCACTGCACACTGGGTCAAGCTGACCGTGAGGAACCACACACACACACACACACACACACACACACACACACACCCCCTGACATGTGCCAATAGAAGCTAAGCAAACAAAAGTGGGACCAAGCAGAGCCAACCTCAAGGTTTACGCAGATGTGAGAGAGGCCCAGTGCTGCTCCGTTAACGTGCTCAAGCCGTAAACAACAAGTCAAAACATCCAGGGCATGAAAACATACACCGTAATTACAGCACAAAACATGCCTGTGTGGTTCACAGCTCCCCCGCCCTGCCATTCTCTGTCTAAAAGGCTCACTTTAAACACACAGACACACACATACACAGACACACACAGATACACACACGCACCCACACACACAGAGAAGTACTTCAAATCCACAGCAGACACACTCGACTCAGTCACTTGAGGGGAACAGGAGAGCTGAAGGGGGGAAGTCAGCTGAAAGCCAAAAGAACATATTTTCCACAGCCCTTTAACAGAGAGAGAAAGACCGAAAGAGAGAGGGAGAAAATGACAGAGAGAGAGAGA
>NW_027468613.1:35000-45000 GCF_046254945.1 Alosa pseudoharengus | reverse complement strand
AAAAAACACTGATGTTTGGGTCCCAGCCTGTGCATCACACTAAACACACACACACACACACACACACACACACACTAAAGCAAAAGAAAGCACACACACACAACACAGACATGCCCATACACACAAGCGCGCACACACACACGCACGCACGCACGCACGCACACACACACACACACACACACACACACACACACACACACACACACACAGAGAGGGAGCGATGTCCTCGGAGACACACAAAGCCCAGGGTTCTTGACTGATATGGTTGGTTCAATGCCACTGAAGAGGGTTGGCCTTCAGATCTGAATGCCGGTCACTCCATGAGAAACAGTGCAAGCTGTGCCAACTGGTGTCCTTAAAGGTGTACTCCACAGCTCTAATACAGCACTTCACACTCCAACTGGTGTCCTTAAAGGGGCACTTCACAATTCTAATCCAGCACTTTCCAGTTCAACTGGTGTCCTTAAAGGGACACTACACCATTCTAATCCAGCATGCTTTTTGTCATGTCTTCCAATCCCTTTAGTGTGTATGCTCAAAAAAGCTCTGTGGGGTGTACTACGAATCTCGATTAGTGGGTTAGCGAGGTATATTGTGCTCAAAGCCAGGCTATGCTGTGACACGAAAGTGGATCTGTTTTAGTGTCGCTATATCACCATGGTATCTTATGCTGTCAACCAAACCTGGTCGGGAGGAGGTTATGTGCTAAGTTATAGCTCAAATCGTGTAATCTACCGCACACTGACCAATCAATTGTCTTAAAAAGTTATCTCACGTGTAGGATTCTGTCATATATCTAACAGGTGGGGCTCCGCCTCTACTAACATTTTGGATCTCGAATGCGCTTTAATAGTGCTGTGCGTGCAAATATCCCACTATGGTCGTGCATACCATACAACAACTGATGACAATTGATTTATTTGATGTTGTAGGTTAGACACAAAAAAAGACCGCAGTGTAGATTAAGCTATCGCTCATGAATGCGGAAGTAGTTGTTTTTAAATAGAGGCGGTCTTGTGCGTCTCCACGTTTCACGATTGGCCAACGTCATCCCAACACCGAGAACGCACACAGATCTGAGCTGAAAGCCTAGTTTGACAAATATATCACATAACTGCTATCGTAGTATTACTTAACGTATACCCCTGAGTCAAGGCTTTGTCAAGCCTCGATATGTCTACATAGCCTAGATATGTCTAACGTGCTTCGTAGTATACCCCACTGGTGTTTGTATACAGCTCTGCCTCTGTAAACAGGAAGCAAACATACTGACTCTGGCACAAGTGGGACCAAGTCATAAACAATTAAATTACAGACTGATGTTAAAGGCTATACTCTGGGGGCGTGTACATGGGAGCTCACAGACATGCCCCCAGAGTGTAGCACTGTAGCTGCCTGGCTGTGTGGAAGCATTTCAAGTCGTCTGACGAGAGGCAATCTCATACAAACAAGAGGACCCCCAAGTTACGGGTTGTCACAATGGACAACGGGATCGCAGGATCAGGTCACTCAAATTCCGACCCGAGACTCAGCCGAGCTGACCTCACACAGGTCAGGACTTACATGTGTGTGTGTTCGTGCATGTGTGTGAGTGTATGTGCACACGTTTGTGCATGTGTGTACGTGTGTGTGAGAGAGAGTGTGTGTGTGAGTGCATGTGTGTGTGTGTGTGTGTGTGTGTGTGTGTGTGTGTGTGTACGTGTGTGTGTGTTCGGTGGGGTTAACCCCGAGGCTACCCAAGAGGTGTTTCACACGCCCTAGTCCTTAAATAATTAAACAGTGAAGCACAGGAGAATGTCAGTCATAGACCAAGAAACAATAGGTCTGCAGGACAGAGCAGAAAACGACACAGACAGCTGGCATTCCTGTTTCTCAACACATAATTAATAAATTCAACAGTGTTTATTTTCTGTAATCGATAGAAAGTAATTTTCTAAATGCCAACAGCTGCCTTTTTCTTTGCACAATACACACACACTCTCTCTCTCTCACACACACACACACATACAAAAAAATCAAAACAAACGTTTGAAGCAAGCCAGCACAGCCTGTACCTGAATCTGATGTTGGGAGCATACTTTATTCTGCCGATCAGTTACCATAGCAACCACACAAACAGTGGAAAAAGTGCCTAAACATTAGCTACAAGAAAAACTATTAGCTGGTGAGTTAGTAGTGAGCACTCACCATCCTCCTTCCAGTGAATGTGTGCATTAAAGAGGTCATCTATACCACAGTAGGTGCCCCATAAGCCCTTTAGTCAGGTCCATAGTACGGACCTGCACTGGGTCTCATGCAGCTATAGAGTAGACTAGCTACAGCTGTTAGCAGCTAATCCAGTCAAACTACAGACAGACAATTAGCAGCGATCTGTAGAGTGGACCTTGATGGTGGCCATTTTTATTGTTTACCTCACTCAGCAGAGAGGGTTAAAGCGGAGTAATCAAGGAAACTATGCTCTCAGGAGTGAGACACGGATCAGGAGAATATCCACTCCAGCGTCTGCTGCCTTTTGCGTCCGTGTACGGCCCTGACCCCTTCCAGAACCGCCCAAAATGGACCTGAGGCCAAACCTGAACCAGAGCCACCTGACTATAGTCCACTTCAGCATGGATGAGGCACAAACATGTACATTTATTCTTTTAGTAGACACTTTCATCCAAAGTCCTACAGTGCAAACATGTAGGATAAAAACAACTTAAGCCTAGGCTACAATTTTGTTTTAATTCATAACCTAAGTGTGCTCCCGGGCAATGGAACCCGTGAGCTAGTTGTGGCTAGCGCCTTGCTAACTAGTTAACCTACCAGATGAGCCAAATGGCCACAGAGTAGGGCCAACTCCACTCTCTGTGTCTGATGTAAACAACAGCCCCCAAAACAAATAAACACACAATGCTAAACAAATGAATGGTTGTTCAGCTTCATGTACGCAAACACCAGCTGGGCACAGTAACTAGACCTTTTTTCCAGCTGCGGGAGGCTGCTGACACATGTCGGGGACAGCTATCAAAGATGTCATCATGACCTAAACAAAGTGGTTTGGATCAAGCAATACACTAATTCCAGCCAATCGCCAACAAGAGCTAGTCAATACAGGAGCGCGGAGGGCAGAGGACTATTTGATTCACTGTCATATTTGAACTGGAGCACTGGAAAACATCATCAATATTCTCAACAATGTTTGAGCTCCACTGGCATCTCTACTAATGAGGTTTCATCTCAGAGACGTCTCAATGTGTCTCACGACGCCACAGGGGCATCCTGTAGTCCTTGCTTGTTTATGTTTTTGTTTGTGTGTTCGTTTGTTTATTTGTTTGTTTGTGTGTGTGTTTGTTAGTTAGTTTGTTTGTCTATTCCATTATGGAGAGGAGAGTATGCAGCCCGCAAACACATAAGTGATTCGCAGCAAATTCAAAATTAAAATGGGTTTAATCATCTCACTCATTAATTAAGGAGGCCAACCAGGCTCTGAAAATGAAATCACATTCAAAATGGGGAAACGCCACTCAATTTAAATCCCTGACCCTGAGATAATCACCCATTTGTCCAGTTACAGAGGCCAGGTTCTGCATCCTCTCTCTCTCTCTTGATTTCTCTCTCTCTCTCTCTCTTTCTCTCTCTCTCTTTCTCTCTCTCTCTCGTGGCAACTCAGTCAAACATGGGTGCTTGAAGCTTGAAGAACGAGCTTGAGGAATTGGCGTTAATCCCACTTTTTTAACAGAACCACTAAAGACGTATATATTTGATTACAGACACAGTCAACTGGAGTAACACACACAGGGTGATAAATGTTGATGAAGGTTGACTCAAACCCTGTTTGGTCTAATGATTGGTGATAGACTCCATTTTGGCAAACATCTGCAATATCATAGTGAGAGGGCCCGTTGTGCAGACGATTAAGTTGCTCTGGCTGCGTGCTGATTAAGATGGCCTCATACTAAGCTGAGAACAATGGCACTCGGCTTTTAATTTAGGAGCTGCCTCATCAACGGAAGTCGGGCTCTATATAATTGGGGTTCAGCAAAATAAAGGGCTGAAGTTTGACATAATTATTCCAGGAGTCTGAGGCACAATTAAAAATTTAGTTTCAAAACCTCAACTAATTAAATCAAGTGAAGCCGTTAATAAGTACACACATTGACTATAATGTCTCTCAACAACGCCTTTAAACAACATATAATTAATTATCCGCTATCGGATCTTAATCGTTGTCTCATCTTGCTGTGGCTGTCGGGGTCGAACATTCCGAACCACAAGCACAGAATCACAAACTAATGGCATTTGAGATATTCCGCTGATTATTCCAAAACATTCAACGTTGCATAACTTGCAACAAACTAATTTTCCAGCCATCTGTTATTGTGGGGGGAAAAATAAAAACATCTGGGAGGGGGGTGTTCAGTGTGTGTGTGTGTGTGGTGGGTGGGTTTTTTGTGTGTGTGTGTGTGTGGGGAGGGGGGGGGTTATTAACAGGGTTGGGGGGTTCTCCATTCACAGTTTCAATGCAACCTCACTGTCACAACCGTAATAGCCTTTCCCAGTAAGAAAACACACACACACACACACACACACACACACACACACACACACACACACAGTGTGTGTATGTGTGTGTGTGTGTGTGTGTGTGTACAGTATGTGTGTGCGTGTGTGTGTGTGTGTGTCTGTGTATGTGCGTGTCTGAACAGTAAAGCCCTTGCATGTGACTCTCACAGTTCAGTGCCATCTGGTCTTCTGCTGTGGCGAAAAGATTTTTTTGTATATGTGTCTCCATAGAAACTGCAATGCAGTTGACATGGAAAGTAAGCAGTTGCTGTAGCAACAGAGAAACTGATGTGTGTGTGTGTGTGTGTGTGTGTGTGTGTGTGTGTGTGTGTGTGTGTATGCATGTGTGCGTGTGTGCATGTGTGTGTGTGTGTGTGTGTGTGTGTGTGTGTGTGTGTGTGAACATACACATACACACAGACACAGACACACACACACACACACACACACACACACACACACACACACACACACACACACACACACACACATGCGCACACACACACACAAGCTTACACAAATCCAAACACATCCAGAGGACTGCAACTCACATTTCTCACACACATAAACACACACACACACACACACACACACACACACACACACACACAAATAACCATGCACTCCCTTATCCCTTATCCTCACTCCCTCATCTCTCTTATTTTACAAACAAAATGCTAAAAAAAAGATTCAAGCACACATTTTTTTTTCTGTTAGGTTGCAGAGGGGTTTAGATCAATAGGCGCTGAACATGTAATGAGAGCTAATTTGTCTGCTTTGTCTCACAATTATCAAAAAATCTCACTTCCACAAAGGATATTCCCCGGAATTAGTGGGCTTAAAATAATCATATCTACAGGACGGGATGAGAGGGAGAACAAAGGAATCTTAATGAGAATTTCCGAGGAAGGAGACAGGAATGGACCATATTCATGACACACATCGCCATGTAGAACTAGCCCACATCAGCATCAACTAAACACCATAACAACAAACTGGTAATAAGAAATGATTGTCATTGAATTCCACTGTATTTTTCATGTAATGTGCTTGAATATAGATGAATGCCAGGAATGAGGTACCTGAAACGCCTGAGGATCACATGGCATATAACTAGTTAAATGAAGCATTCAGCCCAACTACATCTGTCCACCTGCACAGCCTTCAGTGCAGACACACACACACACACACACACACACAGAACTACATAGTGAAAGACATACTGCTGTAAAACACACTACACACAGACACACAGACAGACACGCAAACAGAACTATGAACAGCAGGCAGACAGTCACACAGTGTAATATCTTAACAGACATGCAGAGGACGCTCACCTGGCTCCTGTCTTTGTCCACTTTCTTAAAACACTTGTTGAGGGACAGGTTGTGCCGGACCGAGTTCTTCCAGCCAGTGGGCGCGTTGGCGAAGTAGGGGAAGTGCTCCAGGATCCAGTTGTAAATATCCTTGACGGGCAGGCGTTTGGCCGGCACGTCCTCGATGGCCATGAAGATGAGACAGCTGAAGGAGTAGGGCGGCTTGCAGTTGGCGTTCTGCTTGGCGTCGTAGGCCAGGTCCGACTGGGCCGGCGACGGCGGCGCGTCCTCGTCCAGCTCCTGCACCGGACTCACGCTGCGCAGCACCGGGTCGCCGAAGCTGTTGAGCAGGTTCTTGCTCTCGTGGAGCCAGTTGAGGTTGGTCAGCTCCTCGTCTTCGCCACCTCCACCTCCACCTCCTCCACCGCCGCCGTCGCCGGATGACGTCTTCTCGGCCTTGAGGCCGCCTGGCGGGAGTAGCGGCAGCGTCAAGTCCATCTCCTCGGCCTCCTGGAGCGCGCGGCTCAGGCAGCCGGACGACGCGTACAGACGCCTCAGTCCACTGGCCACACTCACGCCCGAACCTTCCGACTTCTTACTGGGAGGCATGACCGGACCCATTTAGACCAAGACTCCTGCAGGACAGAGAGGGGACAGGCAGGTCAGCTTCACCGCCACATACAGTTTATTCTAGGATAGTCAAAACCAATACACCGCACATATTTACAAATACATACACAAACACACACAAACACATGCATACACACACATAAATACATACATACATACACTCTTATCATTCACACACACTCATTTCTACAGCATGACACATCAACATTTTTTCATTCACACCAATATGCCTGTAGACCTCTATTCATTTCAACATGGAGTCTGTCTCTAACTTATCCCAAGCTGTTTTAGATGAAAAGTCCAACTCTCATTAACAGTGTTAGATAAATAGAAATAGATAGATTGACTTTATTGATCCCCAAGGGGAGAATTAAAGGTCCCAGTAGCTTACAAGAAGACATACACAGAATGATAAAATAACAAATCCACATGACTCATATGGACAGTAAAATATATTAAATCAAAAATCCACATGAACGTACTAAGGATGCATAAGCATTTTCTAGTGCTGCATGTGTATCACCATTGCAAGAATTTAAGTCTTGTCCAGTGACAGTCCAGGCACGGCTAACCCCATGCCTGCTGGGGCCTCATGTTCCTGAGAACAATCAGAAGAGAACAGCTTCGAGGACGTAGTGCAGGCGAAGACTAAAAAGGAACAAAACACTCCAAAGTCCCCCCCCCCCCTGCACCTTGAAACAGCAGGAAAACTACAGGAAGCAAAGACTTTTCGAGAGGATCACAGCAGACCAATGGAAAGTAGAAGAAGAAGAAAAAGAGGAAGAAGAGGAAGAAGGAGGAGAGGAAGAAGAGGAAGAGGAAGGAGAAGAGGAAGAAGAGGAAGAATAGCAGTCTTTCAGTGGCAGTGAGCCACTCCATTCCACTCCATGGGTGTTCAGTAAGGGCCTTCACTCCGGAGATTAACTCCTCTGAAGATCCCTATCTGGAGACAAAAGGCACTTACAACTGGGCCACTGCACTGGCGTATTCTGTAAATCTTTCTCTTTCTTTCTCCAACTCTCTCTTTCAATCTTTCTTTCTTTCAATCTGGCTCTGTCACCCGCATGTATGCGCATGCACACACACACACACACACACACACACACACACACAACTTCAGTAAATCAATTGAGTTAAAAAGATGGACAGAGGTCCCAGTCATGAAACTGCTGGCCCTTTCTCCCTACAGACCCTCACACTCCACCACCACAAACACACACACACACACATACAGAGAGAGAGAGAGAGAGTCCTGAACCATCTTAATTGCATGCTAGCTGTGACCTATGGAATCATGTTTTCAATGTAAAGACTGTGCTCCTGGCTGAGGTATGTCTTGTATTTCTTTTTGGTGTGTCTTTACATGTCTGCATAGCTTCTGAATTGGATACGCATGGAAGGACATACTGTACATTGGCCATGCAGCAGACAAAGCCACAAAGCCATGGCAAAATAAAATGTAAATAAAAAAAACAAGGGTGTCGAGATGTCTCAGTGACTGAATAAATAAACAAACAAACAAACAGGTGGTCCCCTACTAAATCTAGTGTCACTATGATTGATCTACTAGCAGCTGTCACGAAACCACCAGACTCCTGCCCCTCATACACCCAGCCCCCCCCCCCCCAACACACACACATACACACAAACACTCTAGTCCAGATACAGCGAGCCTGTCTCACTTTCTTTGTGTCTGTCTAATTAAGTCAGCAGACATGTCCATAAGCCTTAATCCACCATTATCTACAGATTTGATTTAACCAAAACGGTCACAGACAGCAAAGCACAGGGCTGCATTATCGCAATTAATGACGCAGGCTGCAGGGACTTCACAATCTCAATTGTTGACATTGACTAGTTTGATCTAGAGTGAGACAGAAACTAAGACGAGTTGGTTTTCATTGTTGTTTAATTGCTATAACATTTCAGTACACTGTATTACAGAGCTATGTCAGAGAGATCAAATGCCGCGATGTAGGCTACTGCGAAACAATTCCAATTCAGTGCAGACATGTAAAGAAATTGAGCATATCGGAAAAAATGCAACACATAGCCTACGACGGCACTTACAGCAATGCATAAATTGCACATGCTCAACATCAAAAGCACTGCCTAGTTCTCTCTTTTTGCAAATCATTAATCAATGAGTTTCATCTGTCCAATAAACTTCTGATCTATGTTTGGCCTCAAAGGGGACTTGCAGTCCCGTGAGTCTCTGAACTAGAAAATCATATTAGATTTGACAGTGAAGTAATTTAATTGCATAGTTGCTATGACAACACAGTCGTCTGTTTGGACCTAATTTGCTGCCTAGTGCCAACTGCATCCCCCGGAGATTACGCTCATCATCCTTTCACCGTTAGTTTGTATTCCGAAGAAACACGCAACTCTTTCAGGCCATGTCTAGTTCTGATTGAGTGAGTGACTGAATGACTGTTGCCATGCCACAGTCGAGTGTGATTCGAGAACACTTGTCAGGTCTGACAGCTATCAAACAGTCTGCCACACATCCGCTCTTCCAGCACAAACTCTCGTATATTTTTGTATATTTTCAAAACATGAAATCCAAATAGATTATCACAATAGACTATAGGCGGACACAGTGTCGATTCTGGTCAACAACACAGCCTTCTTACAGTCCGTACACAACTTTACAACTAAATCGCTATAACTAAGAACGAATGCGGTTCAGTTCGCTATCTCGCCAAAGATCTTAAAAATGGCACATGCAATCTGACTTTAATTTTAGACGTATCTTGCACATAATACTATGATCTGTTAACACTATATATCGGATCTATAAAAACACAGCTCCTTTTCAGAGGACGATCGTAAATGTTTCGCTTACCTCGCCGATCAAATATCAGGACACCGAAAAAAGTGCCCCTTGAGTCAATACCCTAAGATAAATTCCGGATGAACCATCCATTGCAATCTCCGTGGGACCTCATGGGATAAAGCGGTGGATATACGGAGGTCGACGGCTTCCTACGAGCTCGGAGCTCGTACTACAAATCCTCCGGTAGTTGCAGAGATAACGATTTATGGTTACTGTGCGTATGGGTATGTGCGTTTAATCTATTACGGCTTAAGGAATGAGCTGTTTAGGCTGCGAGTAATGACAGCCCGCATGACTCAGAGAGAAATGGGGGCTGGACATATCGAGGCAAGGCAAGCACTAACGGGACGATTCACGGAGAGTGCGCAAGAAGCGCGAAGAGACGGAGATAATTAAGCGACCGGCTCTGTATGGGAGCCCAAATACCATCTGTCGAAGACGAAGCGCATCAACATTTGTTTGTCGAAGGCCAAGTCTTCGAGCTGCGGGCACTGGTGCCACATGGCTATCGAGTTATAGAAATATTAAATAAAAATAAAAAAAACTTTTACAGTGCCTCCGAGGAAAAATGACTGAATCTCAACCTACGGCGTATTATTATTATTATTATTATTATTATTATGGGTTGCAGTAGCATAGTAGTCCGATTAAGATTGAGAGTAGCCTCACA
>NW_027468613.1:0-5000 GCF_046254945.1 Alosa pseudoharengus | reverse complement strand
TCTCTTTTTAAGGCACGGAATTTGTAGAGCATTAGCATATGAAAGGTGTCTTGGAGATGAGCGGGATGGCTGTGTCTGCAGCTCGCTTCAAGCTTGTTGAGGCTTAAAGCTGCACAGATCTGAGCTTGATTCACATGCGACGGTGACAACAACAGGGATCCAGCTGAGAGGAGGGGAGGGGGAGGGGGGGGTGGAGAAGCTCGATTGTCAAGGCAACAAGACTCGGATTTTGTGTGTGTGTGTGTGTGTGTGTGTGTGGGGGGGGGGGGGGTGAGAAAGAAAAGCAGATGGAGAAAAATCGTCTTTTTTTTTTTTCCGCCCGCCTTCCAAAACCCAGCCGCCAGAGACCCTGGCTCTAAGTGATCCCCAACATGTCCTGCTCCGCCTGCCTGACACGCTTCCTGCCGACGGGCTCTTCCTCAGACAGCAGCGAGAGGTGGCTCGTCAACAGGAAGCGCTAACGCCGGGCGGGCCGACGTAGTGACAGCGGAGCGCTGGGGGAGAGGAGAGAGCACTACCGGGCAGCACACAGCTCCAGCTCACACACCCCATCTCTCCCCCCCCGCAAAGCTCCAGCTCACACACCCCATCTCTCCCCCCCGCAAAGCTCCAGCTCACACACCCCATCTCTCTCCCCCCCGCAAAGCTCCAGCTCACACACCGCATCTCTCTCCCCCCCGCAAAGCTCCAGCTCACACACCCCATCTCTCTCCCCCCCTCAGGGGACTACGGTCACTGGGGGAGCCGGCACCACCACATTTGGGTCTGAGTGCCCACGGGATGCCAGGGTACATGCCAACCTGCGGCCCCTCCTCCGGTCCCACCCCATCTCTCCCCCCCCCCCCCCCCCCGCGCCTCACTTACTGTTTCTCGCCACTATCCTATCAACATGAAGGCAAAAAGGCCCTAAAATATATACACACAAAAAAATGAATGAGTACACTACCGCGCATGCGTCTCCGCTGCACAGTCATACAGTCGTGTGTATCTGCGTGCATAGGGGAAGGGGGGGCAACAAGCTCGGACAACATGCCCCCAGGGCACAGGTCAGCACCGCCTTTTATCCCAGTTCAACTACTGACCCAGACAGCCAACCAATCTCACCTCAACCTCATGCTCAGCGTCTCTCTCTCTCTCTCTCTCTCTCTCTCTCTCTCTCTCTCTCTCTCTCTCTCTCTCTATATATATATATATATATATATATATATCCCTCTCTCTCCCTCTCTCTCTCTCTATCTCCCCCTCTCTCTCCCTCTCCCTCTCTCTCCCTCCCTCTCTCTCTCTCTCTCCCTCTATGTACAGTCATACAGTGGTGTGTATCTGCGTGCGTATCTCCCATCTACTGCATCAGCGTTGTGCTTCACATCCAGTGTCGCACAGGCAGTGATCACGCAGGATCCGCACGGACACAAAATGTAGCCGCAGCACGGAGGAAGCCATACGGACTGAGCGTTTGGTGACGCGGTTGTGGGTTCCATCCGTTGTGTCCTTGAGAGAGACACTTGACCCCACGCAGCTCCAGGGGGAGGCTGGCCCCTGCAATTGGTGTCTGTCAGTCAGTTGGGATTAAAGCGTCAATGAAATACATACATTTAAAAAAAAAAATCTAAATGAATAATTAATCATTTATATAAAAATGAATACAGGCCAAACCATATGTCAGTGTCAGCCTGTCACTATTAGGAGACCGAGGGGCCTAATCGGAATGACGGGCAAAGTGGTACGTTTTAAGTTGAACTGAGCAAAATCTAATTGCTAATTTAACACCATGGGCAAGACCTTATGATCTAATCAGATCAAAATAACTTTGCTTTTTGATAGATTTTGCCCGCCATCTAAATTAGGGCCCCATGTCTCTGATTAAATACAGAAAGGAGAGGGAGAGGTAAAAAGAGAATGAGAGAGAGAGAGAGAGAGAGCAAGAGAGAAAGAGAGATGTCCCCCTCTCTATTTAGCTCCTCGGCACAGGCCACAGGCATCACAACAGCACAACTGCAACCATGCTTTCTAAACTAGCCTCGTTCCGGACTCAACACAAGAGAGAGTGAGTTAGGGAGAGAGCGTGTGTGAGAGAGAGAGAGAGAGAGAGAGAGAGAGAGAGAGAGAGAGAGGGAGGACATGAGTGAGAGACACAGTAAGGCGACCTTGAGATGTTCTTGGCGGGAGAGGCGGCCGCTCTTTAAGAGCCTCTCTGGTCCTCCACTCCTGAAATCAATTAAGCAGTCTGTCCAGCCGACCCCTATCAACATTACACATACACATACACACACACACACACACCACACACCCACACACAGTAGTCAATCCAGCCGAACCATATCAGAATGACACACACAGACAGACAGACACACACACACACACACACACACACACACACACACACAAACACACATACACACACACACACACACACACACACACACACACACACAAACACAAATACACACACACACACACACACACACACACACACACACACAAACACACACACACACACACACATACACACACACACACACACACACACACACACACACACACACACACACACACACACACACACACACACTGTCCGTCCAGCCCACCCCTATCAGCATTACACACAGACCGCCTCGCCCATGACATCAGCCCACTGAAATAGATGCTGCTGCCACCACCCAGACCACTGCTGCTACTGCTGCTAACACACACACACACACACACACACACACACACACACACACACACACACACACACACACACACACACACACACACACACACACACACACACACACACACACACACACACACACACACACACCAAGTCAAGCTACAGCCAGACGGCTGGGCAGCAAGTGGACGGAGCCTGAGGACAGAGAGAGGACAGAGCCGGGGCCAGGGGTTAGTGAGGGGGGCAGGGGGGCAGGGGCAGGGGGAGGGCAAGGGGGAGGTAGTTGGCGGGGAAGGGGGTGCGGGGCAACAAGCTCGGACAACATGCCCCCAGGGCACAGGTCAGCACCGCCTTTTATCCCAGTTCAACTACTGACCCAGACAGCCAACCAATCTCACCTCAACCTCATGCTCAGCATCTCTCTCTCTCTCTCTCTCTCTCTCTCTCTCTCTCTCTCTCTCTCTCTCTCTCTCTCTCTCTTTTCCATCTTTCTATCTTTCCTCTCGGTTTCTCTTTCTCTCTAAACCTCTTATTCCATTTCTCTCTCTATTCTCTCTCTCTCCCTTTATTTGTGTGTGTGTCTGTGCCTGTGCGTGTGTGTGTGTGTGCGTGTGTGTGTGTGAGGACTGGGACAGTGCGTAACTGATGTAAACAGAAGATAACAAGGGAAACAATGAAAAAAGAAATAAAAAAGAATATAAGACAGAAGAACATGACATGAGAGAGGAGGGGAGAGAAGAGAATGTCAGTGTGTGTGTGTGTGTGTGTGTGTGTGTGTGTGTGTGTGTGTGTGAGTTTGTGTGTGTGTGAGTTTGTGTGTGTGTGAGTTTGTGCGTGCGTGCGTGCGTGCGTGCGTGCGTGCGTGTGTGTGTGTGGTGGGCAAATCAGTTGAGCAAATCCAGTCAAAGTGGAAGAGAAGGAGCACAGAGAGGGAGGGCTGCAGACGCAGAGACGACCAGACCAGAGGAACACTAGCAGGAGAGGGGGAGGCAGAGAGAGAGAGAGAGAGAGAGAGAGGGGGGGTAAAGAGAGAAATAAAAGAGTGGTGAGCAGAAAGTGAGATGACAACAAAGAGGAAGACAAAAAAAACAGAGAGACAGAGAAGAGAAAAGCGAAAAAGAAAGGCTGAGGAAAAGTGCAGAAAAACAGTGAGGGAATGGAGTGAGAGAGAGAGAGAAAGAGAGAGAGGGGGGTATTTCTCCTCACTGTTGTGATGACATGCAGGCAGTTTTTTCCGTCTCTCTCTCTCTCTCTCTCTCTCTCTTTTGAAAGGGGGGCTTATCTTTGTCTCTATGGTAACTGTGTCTCTGGGTGGTTATTAGAAACCCTGAACTTCCTGTGCCAGTGCCCAGACAGCCAATCAGAGCGCTCGCTTTCAGAGGCGGGGAGCGAGCGAGCGAGCGAGAGAGAGAGAGAGAGCTGTTACGCACAGCCACATGAGGGGGCCCTGGAAACGCAACGCGAGGTCAGAGCGAAACGTCCAGCTGGGGGAGAGAGAGAGAGAGAGAGAGAGAGAGAGAGAGAGAGAGAGGAGGGGAGAGGAGGAGAGGAAAAACGGCAAGCTTCTTTCTGGAGATAAAAGGAGAGAAGCGAGAGAGAGAGAGAGAGAGAGAGAGATAGAGAGAGTGAGAGAGGAGGGGAGAGGAGGAGAGATAAAAGGAGAGAAGCGAGAGGTCCAAAAGCAGTGGTGTTTCCGCCGAATTTAAAAACCAGACTGAAGAGGAAGCACTCACTCACACACTCACACACTCGGACACACACACACTCACACACTCACAGACTCGGACACACACTCAATTCAGCTCTGCTCAAGCACGTCTATCTGTTCCGCGGGACAGGTCCTCTGAAAAAGAGCTGTTGGTAATTACATTTTTGAGGAACAGTTCACACCACAATGAGTCTGCAAGAGTCTGTTTTGTAATGATGTCGTCTTTATAGCCCGATGGAAACACGTTTGGAAAGACCAGCTCAGCATTTCTGCTCCCAGGGAAAAACAGAGAGCCAGAGAGGGAGAGAGACAGAGAGAGGGGGAGAGAGAGAGAGGGAGAGACAGGGAGAGAGAGAGAGAGAGAGAATGATAGAGAAGGAGAGACTGGTAAAGAAGTGTATAGTGAAATAGCCAGAGGAAGTCAGAGGCCAGTGCCTCATAACATTGAAACTCTATGATTGAGTGTGTGAGTGTGTGTGACAGACAGAGAGAGAGAGAATGGTCATGCCAATAAAGCTTTTTTAATTGAATTGAACTGAATTGAATTGAAAGAGAGAGTGTGTGTGTATGTGAGAGAGAGTGTTTGTGTGTGTGTGTGTGTGTGTGTGTGTGTGTGTGTGAGTGAGAGAGAGAGAGAGA
>NW_027468612.1:62500-73154 GCF_046254945.1 Alosa pseudoharengus | reverse complement strand
TGTGTGTGTGTGTGTGTGTGTGTGTTATTGAGGGTTGTGTGTGTGTGTGTGTGTGTTATTGAGGGTTGTTGTGTATGTGTGTGTTATTGAGGGTTGTGTGTGTGTGTGTGTGTGTGTGTGTGTTATTGAGGGTTGTGTGTGTGTGTGTGTGTGTTATTGAGGGTTGTGTGTGTGTGTGTTATTGAGGGTTGTGTGTGTGTGTGTGTTGTGTGTTATTGAGGGTTGTGTGTGTGTGTGTGTGTTATTGAGGGTTGTGTGTGTGTGTGTTATTGAGGGTTGTGTGTGTGTGTGTGTGTGTTATTGAGGGTTGTGTGTGTGTGTGTGTTATTGAGGGTTGTGTGTGTGTGTGTGTGTTATTGAGGGTTGTGTGTGTGTGTGTTATTGAGGGTTGTGTGTGTGTGTGTGTGTTATTGAGGGTTGTGTGTGTGTGTGTGTTATTGAGGGTTGTGTGTGTGTGTGTGTGTTATTGAGGGTTGTGTGTGTGTGTTGTGTGTGTGTGTGTGTGTGTGTGTGTTATTGAGGGTTGTGTGTGTGTGTGTGTGTGTTATTGAGGGTTGTGTGTGTGTGTGTGTGTTATTGAGGGTTGTGTGTGTGTGTGTGTGTGTTATTGAGGGTGTGTGTGTGTGTGTGTATTGAGGTGTGTGTGTGTATTGAGGTGTGTGTGTGTGTGTTATTGAGGGTTGTGTGTGTGTGTGTGTTATTGAGGGTTGTGTGTGTGTGTGTTTTGAGGGTTGTGTGTGTGTGTGTTATTGAGGGTTGTGTGTGTGTGTTGTGTGTGTGTGTGTGTGTGTTATTGAGGGTTGTGTGTGTGTGTGTGTGTGTGTGTGTGTTATTGAGGGTTGTGTGTGTGTGTGTTATTGAGGGTTGTGTGTGTGTGTGTTATTGAGGGTTGTGTGTGTGTGTGTGTGTGTTATTGAGGGTTGTGTGTGTGTGTGTGTGTGTTATTGAGGGTTGTGTGTGTGTGTGTGTGTGTGTTATTGAGGGTTGTGTGTGTGTGTGTGTGTGTTATTGAGGGTTGTGTGTGTGTGTGTGTGTGTGTGTGTGTTATTGAGGGTTGTGTGTGTGTGTGTGTGTTATTGAGGGTGTGTGTGTGTGTGTGTTATTGAGGGTTGTGTGTGTGTGTGTTATTGAGGGTTGTGTGTGTGTGTGTGTGTGTTATTGAGGGTTGTGTGTGTGTGTGTGTGTGTGTTATTGAGGGTGTGTGTGTGTTTTTGAGGGTTGTGTGTGTGTGTGTTATTGAGGGTTGTGTGTGTGTGTGTGTGTTATTGAGGGTTGTGTGTGTGTGTGTGTTATTGAGGGTTGTGTGTGTGTGTGTGTTATTGAGGGTTGTGTGTGTGTGTGTTATTGAGGGTTGTGTGTGTGTGTGTGTGTGTTATTGAGGGTTGTGTGTGTGTGTGTGTGTTATTGAGGGTTGTGTCTGTGTGTGTGTGTTATTGAGGGTTGTGTGTGTGTGTGTGTGTGTTATTGAGTGTGTGTGTGTGTGTGTGTGTGTTATTGAGTGTTGTGTGTGTGTGTGTGTGTGTGTGTGTGTGTGTGTGTTATTGAGTGTTGTGTGTGTGTGTGTGTGTGTGTGTGTTATTGAGGGTTGTGTGTGTGTGTGTGTGTGTGTTATTGAGGGTTGTGTGTGTGTGTGTGTGTGTGTTATTGAGGGTTGTGTGTTGTGTGTGTGTTATTGAGGGCTGTGTGTGTGTGTGTTATTCAGGGTTGTGTGTGTGTGTGTTATTGAGGGTTGTGTGTGTGTGTGTTTGTTATTGAGGGTTGTGTGTGTGTGTGTTATTGAGGGTTGTGTGTGTGTGTGTGTTATTGAAGGTTGTGTGTGTGTGTGTGTGTGTGTGTGTTATTGAGGGTTGTGTGTGTGTGTGTGTGTGGTGTGTGTGTGTGTGTGTGTTATTGAGGGTTGTGTGTGTGTGTTTATTGAGGGTTGTGTGTGTGTGTGTGTTATTGAGGGTTGTGTGTGTGTGTGTGTGTGTTATTGACGGGTTGTGTGTGTGTGTGTGTTATTGAGGGTTGTGTGTGTGTGTGTGTGTGTGTTATTGAGGGTTGTGTGTGTGTGTGTGTGTTATTGAGGGTTGTGTGTGTGTGTGTGTGTTATTGAGGGTTGTGTGTGTGTGTGTTATTGAGCTTTGTGTGTGTGTGTGTGTGTGTTATTGAGGTTTGTGTGTGTGTGTGTGTTATTGAGGGTTGTGTTTTTGTGTGTGTTATTGAGGGTTGTGTGTGTGTGTGTTATTGAGGGTTGTGTCTGTGTGTGTGTGTTATTGAGGGGTGTGTGTGTGTGTGTGTGTGTGTGTGTTATTGAGTGTTGTGTGTGTGTGTGTGTGTGTTATTGAGTGTTGTGTGTGTGTGTGTGTGTGTGTGTGTGTGGTGTGTGTTATTGTGTGTTGTGTGTGTGTGTGTGTGTGTGTGTGTGTTATTGAGGGTTGTGTGGTGTGTGTGTGTGTGTGTGTGTGTTATTGAGTGTGTGTGTGTGTGTGTGTGTGTTATTGAGTGTTGTGTGTGTGTGTGTGTGTGTGTGTGTGTGTTATTGAGTGTTGTGTGTGTGTGTGTGTGTGTGTGTTATTGAGGGTTGTGTGTGTGCCACGGAGAGGAAATGGCACAAATCCAAACTAACTGATGACCTCAAAAACTACCAGACACTCCTGACCTCCTTCTCAGCCAGCATCACTGCTGCTAAGACGGCTTTCTACAATGACAAAATCAACAGCGCTACAGACACTCGAAAGCTTTTCTCAACCTTCAAATCGCTACTCAACCCTCAGCTGCCTCCTCCTCCATCCAGCCTTACTGCGGACACCCTCGCCTCATTTTTTACAAACAAAGTGGCGGCAATCAGCAGTCAATTCTCTACATGCCCACACAACGCATCCGACTCGGATACCGCACTCCTACAACCTCTAGGGCAGGGGTGTCAAACATACGGCCCGCGGGCCGGATGCGGCCCGCTAGATGGTTTAATCCAGCCCAGACTTGTAGAGAATAAATTTCTGACGATGTCAACAACAAAAAAAAATCTCTAGCCCATTCCTGTGAGGAGTTATGAATGTTCAAAGAAATAACCGAAATGCTCAATTCAGCCGCTAGGCGCAGCCAAAAAAAAAAAAAAAAGTTCGGAGTTGACTGGTCCTGTGCTGTCAGTTTGGCTACATTGTCGGGAGAAAAGCAGGCGTTGCGACAAAATTCAGAGACAGTGCAGCCTGCAAACGGAGGACAAGATGTTTGGGCATTTTATTGTATTTTGCACCAGGAAGTGTTGTGTTGTAAAACACTAAACTTGGATCATGTTAAAGTGTGGTTGTGCAAACTGTAAATTTAATCAGGTCGCGAGGTCTGACTCACCGTCAGTTTGACTGTTTTCTTAGCTGTAGTACGGTGGTTAAGCCGAGGTGCCGTACTCAAGCGTTTCTTTGAACTACGAGAGGAAATTGGACAGTTCTTGGAGAAAAAAGGCAGACCAGTAGCAATTTAAATGCCCGGAATGGGTGCAGGATCTGGCCTTTATGGTGGATAGCCTATTACACAGCACCGCCACCTAGCCTACAAAATGATTTGATCTGATGTAACCTAATCGTATCAGTTGATCGTATTGCTCATTGCTCAACTTATGTTTGTTAAATTCATTTTATTTTTCATACATTTGCACATTTACATTTTTAAGGCAGGATGTTAACTTTCTTCATAGCTCCCACTTGAGTTTAGTGTGGTGAGTCGGTTCAGGTGGTCAGATGTAAAAATGTAGGCCTATCCACTCAACTATAAAAATAAACCAGTTGTTTATGAGAGTGAAATGCATTTTATTTCAATTTCATTGGCCTCTCTGAATAAATGTGTAATAATCTAATATAGCCTATCCCTTGTGATTATGTAGGCTACAAATGTAGGCTGTAAAGCATAGCCTACTGAAAAAAACTAAGCTGGAGATTTGGAGTTGTCAAAGGATGTTTTGCAATTATTTCACTGGTCCGGCCCACTTGAGATCAGATGGGCTGTATGTGGCCCCTGAACCAAAATGAGTTTGACACCCCTGCTCTAGGGGCTGCTGAAACATCTTTTTCAGCATTCGCGCCTCTCTCCGAGAGTGAAGTATCTAGACTCCTGACATGCAGCCGTCCTACCACATGCTCGCTGGTCCCTATACCTACGAGCCTACTTCAGTCCATCAGCCCGACCATCGCACCAGCTATCACACATGTGATCAATGCCTCGCTAACCTCCGGCACATTTCCAACAGCGTTCAAAATGGCCTGGGTAACACCGTTACTGAAGAAACCTTCTCTCAACCCTGTTCAAGTCGAGAACTACCGCCCTGTCTCACTCCTGCCTTTCCTATCCAAAGGCATTGAACGAGCAGTCTCCAAACAGGTCTCTGACTTCCTTTCACAGAACAACCTTCTGGATCCAAATCAGTCTGGATTCAAAAGCGGCCACTCTACCGAAACGGCTCTGCTGTCTGTAACAGAAGCCTTAAAAGAAGCCAGGGCGACCGTTCGGTCATCAGTACTCATTCTGCTTGACTTATCGGCTGCCTTTGACACGGTTAATCACCGCATCCTTCTCTCTATACTCGCTAACATGGGAATCTCCGGTTCTGCTCTCTCCTGGTTTGAATCCTACCTCACAGGACGCTCGTTTAACGTATCATGGCTTGGTCAACTATCTGCATCTCACCATCTCACCACAGGGGTCCCCCAGGGCTCAGTGCTGGGCCCCCTTCTCTTTGCTATCTACACTACCTCCTTGGGACAGATTATCCGTTCACATGGCTTCTCATACCACTGCTATGCAGACGACATACAGCTCTATCTGTCCTTTCCACCTGATGACCCCTTGGTTTCAGCACGGATCTCGGACTGCTTCTCAGACATAGCTACATGGATGAAGGCACACCACCTCCAGCTGAACCTCTCAAAGACTGAACTGCTGGTCCTCCCAGCTAAACCTACCATACACCACGACATCAACATCAAATTTGACTCCCTGTCTGTTTCACCTACCAGGACTGCAAGAGATCTAGGAGTTGTTCTCGACAACCAACTGAACTTCTCAGATCATGTTGCCTCAGTCGCCCGGTCATGCTGTTTTGCACTCTACAACATACGGAAAATCAGGACTTACTTGACTCAAGATGCTACCCAACTCCTGGTTCAGGCGATAGTCATCTCACGACTCGACTACTGCAATGCCCTCCTGACAGGTTTCCCAGCCTGCGCAGTGAAACCCCTTCAGATGATCCAGAACGCGGCGGCGCGCCTGGTCTACAACCAACCCAAAAGGGCACATGTTACCCCGCTGCTCATCCAGCTACACTGGCTACCTATGGCGGCCCGCATCAAATTCAAGGCTCTAACCCTTGCCTACAAAGTAGTCTCCGGTTCTGCTCCCACCTACTTGAATGCCCTCATACAGACATACACTACCACCAGACAGCTGCGCTCCTCAGACGAACGACATCTAGCTCTACCACCGGTACGCTCAGGCCAAACCAAACTTTTTCTCATCTGTTGTTCCTCGGTGGTGGAACACACTGCCAGTTCCTACAAGGGCAGGGACATCCTTCTCCATTTTCAAAAAACTCCTGAAAACCCAGCTCTTTAGAGAACATCTCCTCTCATAGCACCACTCACAACAAGTCTTGCTGATCCTAGCACTGACCAGCCGTCTTGAACTGAGACGTAACAGCACTCACCGATGCACTTATTCTTACTGTACTCTACTGTTTTTAAACTGTTCTTTAAATTGTCCTAAAATTGTTGAGAATCGCTTTAAAACTTAAAATTGTTACCATGTTGTAAGTCGCTTTGGCTAAAAATGCGTCAGCCAAATGTTATGCAATGTGTGTGTGTGTGTGTGTTATTGAGGGTTGTGTGTGTGTTATTGAGGGTTGTGTGTGTGTGTGTGTGTGTGTGTGGGTTTCCGTATGTGTGTTATTGAGGGTTGTGTGTGTGTGTGTTATTGAGTGTTGTGTGTGTGTGTGTGTGTGTGTGTGTGTGTTAATGAGGGTTGTGTGTGTGTGTGTTATTGAGGGTTGTGTGTGTGTGTGTGTGTGTGTGTGTTATTGAGGGTTGTGTGTGTGTGTGTGTTATTGAGGGTTGTGTGTGTGTGTGTGTGTGTTATTGAGGGTTATGTGTGTGTGTGTGTGTGTGTGTGTTATTGAGGGTTGTGTGTGTGTGTGTGTGTTATTGAGGTTTGTGTGTGTGTGTGTTATTGAGGGTTGTGTGTGTGTGTGTGTTATTGAGGGTTGTGTGTGTGTGTGTGTTATTGAGGGTTGTGTGTGTGTGTGTTATTGAGGGTTGTGTGTGTGTGTGTGTGTTATTGAGGGTTGTGTGTGTGTGTGTGTGTGTTATTGAGGGTTGTGTGTGTGTGTGTGTGTGTGTGTGTGTTATTGAGGGTTGTGTGTGTGTGTGTGTGTGTGTGTGTGTGTGTTATTGAGTGTAGTGTGTGTGTGTGTGTGTGTGTGTGTGTTATTGAGGGTTGTGTGTGTGTGTGTGTGTGTGTTATTGAGGGTTGTGTGTGTGTGTGTGTTATTGAGGGTTGTGTGTGTGTGTGTTATTGAGGGTTGTGTGTGTGTGTGTGTGTTATTGAGGGTTGTGTGTGTGTGTGTGTGTGTGTGTGTGTGTGTGTGTGTGTGTGTGTGTGTGTGTTATTGAGGGTTGTGTGTGTGTGTGTTATTGAGGGTTGTGTGTGTGTGTGTGTGTGTGTGTGTGTTATTGAGGGTTGTGTGTGTGTGTGTGTGTGTGTGTGTGTGTTATTGAGGGTTGTGAGCCCAGCGTCCCTCTGAGGCCCTCTCCTTTTTTAGCATTATGCTCACAGGTCCCTGTGGAGGAGAACATATTTGTGTGTGTTTGTCTTTGTGTGTGTGTGTGTGTGTGTGTGTGCGTATGTCCTCAGATGACTGTAGCTTTTTTACAGGTCCAGGCTTCACTATCTGAAGCTCTGTGGTGACACACACACACACACACACACACACACACACATAAACACACACTTGCCTGCAGAGAAGAGACAGATTATTCTCACATTTATTTTAAGAAAAATATTATGTATCCACCTTTTCCCAGAGCCTTCTAAAGCATGGTGTGTGTGTGTGTGTGTGTGTGTGTGTGTGTGTGTACGTGTATGAGTGTGTGTGTGTGTGTGTGTGTGTGTGTGTGTACGTGTATGCGTGTGTGTGTGTGTGTGTGTGTGTGTGTGTGTGTGTGTGTGTGTATGTGTATGAGTGTGTGTGTGTGTGTGTGTGTGTGTGTGTGTGTGTGTGTGTACGTGTATGAGTGTGTGTGTGTGTGTGTGTTCTGTCTGTCAGCCAGTAACTGGTGATGTTTTGGGACGCCTGTTCTTCTCTGGGGAGTCTCTGTTCCTGGCGGCGTTAAAAATAAACATCCTCAGTTCCTCTGCTTCAGAAGCGTGTGTGTGTGTTGAGGCGTGTGTGTGTGTGTGCGTGTGCGTGTGTGTGCTTCAAAAGCGTGCGTATGCTTCAGAAGCGTGTGTGTGTATGCTTGAGCCGTGTGTGTGCTTGAAAGCACTCTGCACACCATAGCCATGCTGAAACAGCCCTGCTGGTCACTCAGAGCTCTGGACCTGAGGTCACTTATTTTAAATGCACCGGCTCTATTAGTGCACAGTCTGTACTCTCTCTTTCTCTTTCTTTCTCCCATTCCCTCTTTCTTTCTTTCTCCCATTCCCTCTCTCTTTCTTTCTCCCATTCCCTCTTTCTTTCTTTCTCCCATTCCCTCTCTCTTTCTTTCTCCCATTCCCTCTCTCTTTCTTTCTCCCATTCCCTCTCTTTCTTTCTCTTTATTTCTCCCATTCCCTCTCTCTTTCTTTCTCCCATTCCCTCTCTCTTTCTCTCACTCTCACTCTTTCTGTGTTTCTCTGTCTTACTGTATTTCTTGAATTTCCCCTTGGGGATCAATAAAGTATCTATCTATCTATCTATCTATCTATCTATCTATCTCTCTATCTATCTATCTATCTATCTATCTATCTATCTATCTATCTATCTATCTATCTATCTATCTATCTATCTATCTATCTATCTATTTCAAGTGTTGTGAGTTTGCCTCTTGGTAATCTGGACTTTATTTTTATATTTCGTAATCAGCATCTCTGCCTCTATCTTTCTCTCCATTTATCTCTCTCGTCCATTGAAACTGTACAGGAGGAAAACACACACACACGAACACACACACACACACACACACACACACACACACACACACACACACACACACACACACACACAAGCACACAGCCCTGAATTGTGTGTGAATTAAGACAAATTACAAGTGTTGTGTGTGTGTGTGTGTGTGTGTGTGTGTTCGGTTTTAGCAAGGACATGGACAGGACAGTGGAGAGAAGTGTTGTGGTGGACACAGCACAGCATTGTGGTCAGCGTTGTGGTCAGGGATGTGGTCAGGGATGTGTCCAATATTTGCTCTGCTCATTCATCCCCGGGTTTCTCCCTCTCTCTCGCTCCCTCTCTTCTCTGTGTCCCTGTCTCTCTCTCTCTCTCTATCTTCCTCTCTCCCTCTCTTCTCTCTCTCTCTCTCTCTCTCTCTCTCTCTATCTTCCTCTCTCGCTCTCTTCTCTCTCTCTCTCTCTATCTTCCTCTCTCCCTCTCTTCTCTCTCTCTCTCTCTCGCTCTCTCTCTCTCCTCTCCTCTCTTCTCTCTCTCTCTCTCTCTCTCTCTCTCTCTCTCTCTCCCTCTCTCTCTCTCTCTCTCTCTCTCTCTCTCTCCCTCTCTCTCTCCTCTCCTCTCTTCTCTCTGCCTCTCTCCCTCTCTCTCTCTCTCTCTCTCTCTCTCTCTCTCTCTCTCTCTCTCCTCTCCTCTCTTCTCTCTCTCTCTCTATCTTCCTCTCTCCCTCTCTTCTCTCTCTCTCTCTCTCTCTCTCTCTCTCCTCTCCTCTCTTCTCTCTGCCTCTCTCCCTCTCTCCCTCTCTCTCTCCTCTCCTCTCTTCTCTCTCTCTCTCTCTCTCTCTCCAGTGAGCATGCCAGCAGGTGAGAGTGAGTCGGTGAACACAGAGAGCGCCCCCGCAGGTGACATGGAGGGAGAGACCTGCTGCACACGACTGGCGTAAGTCTCCACCCACACACCTGACCCCTCACCCCTGACCCCTCACCCCTGACCCCTCACCCTGACCTTGACCCCTCACCCTGACCCCTCACACCTGACCCCTGACCCCTCACACCTGACCCCTGACCCCTGACACCTCACCCCTGACCCCTCACCCCTCACCCCACACACCTGACCCCTGACCCCTGACCTTGACCCCTCACCCTGTTCCTTTCTCCTCTTCTCTGTTACTCTCTTTCTGTTATCCCTCCTTCTCTCTCTTCCCTCTCTTTCTGTCATTCAGCACTGATCTCCTCTGTTCTTTTTTCTTCCTCTCTTTTCATCTATCCTTTTTCTCCTCACACATGATAGCTGCAAATGGAGTCATGAAGCGGCACACACACACACACACACACACACACACACACACACACACACACACACACACACACACACACACACACACTTACATGCAACACACACACACACACACACTTACATGCAACACACATACAAACACACACACACACACACACACACACACACACACACACACACACACACACACTTACATACACACACGCATGATAGCAGCAGATGGAGCCATGAAGCGGCACACACACACACACACACACACACACACACACACTTACATGCAACACACACACACACACACACACACACACACACACACACACACACACACACACATGCCAATAGCAGCTGGAGTCTTGCCCTAGTGTGTACTATCAGACAGATTAAGATGTGGCACTCCTGTGGTCAGTGTTTGCGTGTTTGCGTGTGTGTGTGTGTGTGTGTGTGTGTGTGTGTGCATCTCACTGCTTCTATGTGTGTGTTCTGTCAGGCCAGCTGAGATCTGTCTGCTTGTTCCTGTTGTTCCACTCCTCTGTCGCCAGTCCGGCTGGGTGCGTCGCCCCCCTGTGGTTGAAACACGTCACTGAACATGTTAGCGTGCAAGGCCAAAGTTAGCCTAGCGCTACTGTAGGTTAGATAGGCCGCTTTAGCATTATTGCTATGCTAATTAGCGGCATCACAACTTTCTGTCAGTCAGAGTGACTTTGGCCTTCTGTAGCTCGAGAGGTCAGAGGTCAGACAGGACAGTGTTATGTTGTGTTGGACGTTTTGCTAACCTTGTGATAGAGAGTGAATGACTGACTGAGAGGAAGTGTGTGTATGTGTGTGTGTACGCGAGTTGAGGTAAGAGTGTAAGTCAGGTAAGTGTGTGTGTGTGTGTGTGTGTGACAGAGAGAGAGAGTAAGTGAGCTATCAGGTGTGTGTTGGGCTGCCTGGGGAAGCTAATGAAGCTGACCTGTAGAACACCTCCACCTGCCTTGCAAAACACACTCGCTGTCTGGACACACTCGCTTATTGGACACACTCTGGACACACTCGCTTATTGGACACACTCGCTTGTTGGACACCCTCTGGACACACTCGCTTGTTGGACACACTCGCTTGTTGGACACGGACACACTCGCTTGTTGGACATACTCGCTTATTGGACACACTCGCTTGTTGTACACACTCGCTTGTTGGACACACTCGCTTATTGGACACACTCTGGACACACTCGCTTGTTGAACACACTCT
>NW_027468612.1:47500-52500 GCF_046254945.1 Alosa pseudoharengus | reverse complement strand
TAGTAAACATGCATATCTATATTATATTTTTGAATTGACTGTTGTAATATCACTGGGCAGAGGTAGTGTAGTGGATAGGGAGCCGGGTTAACATGCAGTAACCCATAAAGTTGGGGGTTCAAACCCCGGCGTCCACCAATGTGGCCTTGCCCTTTAATTTCATTGACATGTGTAAGTCGCTTTGGGTGAAAGTGTCGGCTAAATGAATAAATGCAAGTATTAAATTTATAACTCATTTGTAAATGTGTTGCAAGGCATAAAACGTCCTCACTTTAGATGAGCTCGCAAAATATCATTAACTAACCATTTGTAACTCCTGAGTTAATTATGAATTATAGTATTAGGAAGTGGTTTATAAAATATGTATCCTCACCCTAACTAATCATTAGTGCATGTGTATGTAACAACTGTTAAATAATGGAAATATTACTTAATCAAAAAAATATTATTGCATCATTTATTAACAATAATGTATAAACATATTTAAGATATAGGCTTATTTACTAATTAACTATTTATAACTGTGTGAACAAATGCTTTACTGATGATAAATTAGAAATTACTAATGATGAACAAACCATTAACTAATAAGTAACAAAGGCTTAATAAATGATGAATTGTGTGTAGTTATTATAAAGTGTTACCGAATGGTCTAGATTTGACGGTAACACTTTATTTGAAGGGGTCTACATAAGGGTGACATGTAACTGTCATAAGAATGACATGACACATGTCATGCACATTGATGACACATTACTGATGTTTATGACTATTGTCATAATGTGTCATTTGGTTTTTGGAATGTCAAGTTGACATTGTTTGGGTGTCATCATTATGACAACTTGACATTAGCCAAGATGACATTATTTGACGGTGTCTTTATCATGACAACTTGACATTAGCCAAGAAAATGTAACCCATTTACAATATTGTCATGACAACTTGACATTAGCCAAGAAATGCAAGGTGTTTATGATTGTTATGACAACTTGACATATAACTGTGTTTGGCCTAAGTATATCTTCTAGGTTTATGAAGTGATGAGCCTGAACAATTGGCTGTCATGACACCATTATAAATTGTCATGAACTTTCCTTGGCATGATATTGTCATGACAACTTGACATAACTGTTTGGCCGGACTTATCTTCTAGGTTTATGAAGTGATGAGCCTGAACAATTGGCTGTCATGACACCATTATAAATTGGTCATGAGTATTTTTCTTGACCTCAACTACAGTGGTACAGTTTTGCCTTGTCATTAAGCTGTCACAAATAACTATTACACACCAAAATAGTTTCCTGACAGTGTCATGAATACTTACCTTTGACCTAAAGTACAGTGAACCATCTGAGATGTTTCCTGAACATGTCATTAAGCACCATTACACTATCATGTAGGTCCTATTTCTGTACATTGGAACATTGAGTCTAATTTCAACTATAATAACAACAAATACCATACTCAGTCATGACTTAAAAGAGTTTATTTCAGCAATTCATTTTGCAAAACCATAACACATGGACATGTAACCATTCCAGCTAACATAACTGTGTATGTGGAACATGGATTAAACTATTCACATACTAGTCCTAAAGGTCCAAGAAGCACAAGAAGCTGAGTCAGAAAAGATTTCCGATTTTGCAGAGGTGCCGTCAGGCTGTAACTGAGGAAATGAGTGCAGTCCTGGGGGGCTTCTGCCGATTGTCCATAAATATACCTGAGTATACCTGATTTTGTTTTTTATCACTCTCATTCATTATGTGCATTAGTTCAAATGCCTGATAGTTCACAGTTGATGAATGAAACAGAGAGGTTACACAATACTGCAGCAGTGGCACATATGTTTTGTTTGGAGTTAACAAACAAACAGGAGTTTTATGTGGTCCGCATTTTTTGTTTATTGTTTTAGTTCTTATGTTTAGGACAGTGGTCCATTTGGATGATATGTATGATTTTGGCTTGGTTTTGATTAAACTGCTGCTCGGTAACTTGAGTTTGAGTGTTGATGTCATGTCATTAAACAGGTTGTGCAATGTTGTTAAATGTTCAATCTGAGAGGTCACACAACACTGCAGCAGTGGCACATACTGTATGTTTTTGCATGTGTAATAAGGTCAGTGAAACAGCCATAACCTTCCATTGCCTGCACTAAGATATCTTTTATAAGCACATGATAGTGTAATGGCAATTAATGACATGTTCAGGAAACATTTCGGATGATTCACTGTACTTTAGGTCAAAGGGAAGAATTCATGACACTGTCGGGAAACTATTTTCTTCTTTGTGACAGCTTAATGACAAGGCAAAACTGTACCACTGTAGTTTAGGTGAAGAAAAGTATTCAAGACCAATTTATAATGCTGTTATAATGCTATAATGCTTCACAAACTCAGAAGATAAGTCAGGCCAAACACAGTTATATGAACTGGTTCATGTAATAATTAAACAATTATGTCAAGTTGTCATGACAATATCATGCCAAGGAAAGTATTCATGACACTATTATAATGGTGTCATGACAGTCACTTTTTCAGGCCCATCACTTCACAAACCTAGAAGATAAGTCAGGCCAAACACAGTTATATGTCAAGTTTTCATAACAATATCATGCCAAACACCTTGCATTTCTTTCTTGGATAATATCAAGCTGTCATGACAATGTTGTAAACGTGTTACATTTTCTTGGCTAATGTCAAGTTGTCATGACAAAGACCGTCAAATAATGTCATCTTGGCTAATGTGAAGTTGTCATAATGATGACACCCAAACAATGTCAACTTGACATTTCAAAAACCGAATGACACATAATGACAACAGTCATAAACATCAATAATGTGTCATTAATGTGCATGACATGTGTCATGTCATTCTTATGACGGTTACATGTCACCCTTATGTAGACCCCTTCAAATAAAGTGTTACCGATTTGACTTTCTAAGTAAAGGTTTCACAACAGCGGTTTCTAATAAGGTATTTATTATCTTGAGAATACAGGGAGCCATACTATCATATACAGTATGTTCTTGAGGATTCTAGTATGGACTGGATCCAGAACACATGTTGAGGAGCTGGTCTGAGATACAACTTTGCTGAACTTATTACCTGTGTTACCAATGCCCTTGTGCTTGTGTGTGTGTGTGTGTGTGTGTGTGTGTGTGTGTTACCAATGGCCACCCTTATAGATGTGACTTTTTTTTTGAAGAAGCCTGCAAATTCTTCGCATCTTAGAGAAGATACCTGATTGAGTGTGTCAAAGGTTGTTTGATATAGAAGCCTATCAATGGTAGAGAACAACATCCTAGAGTTTTCATTGTTTTCAGCATCCTAGAGTTTCCACTGTTTTCAGCAATGACCTTAGACAAGTGGATCCTTTTCTCGCTCCGAACAGCTTTATTATAGTTTGATATTTTTTCGTTTAGAACGGCACGGTGAACCTGTAGCTTAGTTTTCCTCCATGTTCTCTCAGCTTTCCCACAGGATCTTTTTATGGACATTTTCGTTCATCCAAGGCGTCAATTTGCTACAGGGTCTTTTTTTTAGCCTTTAAAGGAGCCACTCTGTCAAGCAGGACACCTAGTTCACTATTGAGGCCCTCTACCATTTGGTCAATAGAATGATTGAAAATATCTGAATGTATGGAGTTTGCTAGAGCTATGATCTGAGTTTATGGAGTTTGCTAGAGCTATGATCTGAATGTATGGAGTTTGCTAGAGCTATGATCTGAATGTATGGAGTCTGCTAGAGCTATGAAATGCTACTATGCTCTAGTGTCCAGGAACCGTAATTTAATTGTAGTTTCGGAATGAAAGGCATTTAGTATGACATAGATACACAATAATGATCAGACATATTGATATCATTTACCGATAAGTCAGTGACCTCTATCCCTCTAAAGATGACTAGAACAGTGACCTCTAGAGACGACTAGACCAGTGACCTCTAGAGATGACTAGACCAGTGACCTCTATCCCTCTAGAGATGACGAGTTCAGTGGCCTCTATCCCTCTACAGACGACTAGACCAGTGACCTCTATCCCTCTAGAGATGACGAGTTCAGTGGCCTCTATCCCTCTAGAGACGACTAGACCAGTGACCTCTATCCCTCTTGAGACGACTAGATCAAGGGTGTTGCCAAGGTTGTGGGTGGACCCCGTAACATGCTGCTTTAGCTCTACACTGTCCAAAGTATTAAGGAACTTACTGGATTTAGCATCAGTCGTCTTACACTAGCAAGAGTACTGTTGTACTTGGAGAGATCCTAATGATATTTTATAATATTATTTAATAAGACATTGTGTGTGTGTGTGTGTGTGTGTGTGTGTGTGTGTGTGTGTGTGTGTGTGTGTGTGTGTGTGTGTGTCTGTGTGTGTGTGTGTGTGTATGTGTGTGTGTGTGTGTGTGTGTGTGTGTGTGTGTGTGTGTTGATAAGTGTGCGTTGCAATGCCTTGACTCCAGTCCACAGATATCCTGCTGAATGTCTTCTTGGCCATTGCTGTGGACAACCTGGCCGACGCTGAGAGCCTGACCTCAGCCCAGAAGGAGGAGGAGGAGGAGAAGGAGAGGAAGAAGCTGGCCAGGTGTGGATACGCACGCACACACACATGCACACACACACACACACACACACACACACATGCACACACACACACACACACACACACACACACACACACGCACACGCACACGCACACGCACACGCACACGCACACGCACACACACACGCACACACACGCACACACACATGGACACACACATGCACACACACACACACACACACACACACACACGCACACGCACACGCACACTCACACACACACAAACACAAACATGCACACATGCACACACACGCACACACACATGCGCGCACGTGATAGAGAGAGAGAGATAGAGAGAGAGAGAGACTACTGTAAGTGTCTAATTGATGTGGCTTGTATTTGTGTCTGACTATGTATGTTTACACAACTCCCTGCATGTGTGTGTGTGTGTGTTTGTGTGTG
>NW_027468612.1:30000-35000 GCF_046254945.1 Alosa pseudoharengus | reverse complement strand
AGCTCATTTAACTTTATATGTTACTATTGTGACATCACAGCTATAGCATATAACAGTTATATTTGCACTGACGTACAAATGTATGTGCATGCACAACATATACAGTATACTCTACTTAAAAGCATTCATATTTTTGGAATGGAAGCAACGTTTAGGTCAGGGGTCGGTAACCCGCGGCTCCGGAGCCACATGCGGCTCTTTGATCCCTCTGATGCGGCTCAGCTTTTGAAATTAATTAATCACTTGACTCCGTAACCATAGCTGCACAATATTGTTACATTCGCGGTTCGTTGCCATGTCAATATCAAACAAAATCACAGATTTCCCTCCATTTCAGTAAACGAGAACACTTTAATTGTTATTGTTGATGTGTGCGCTTGCTGTAGGCTAGATAAGGAAAATATCAAAAAGGAAACGTCAGTGACCACAGCTTGCGAGTGCGAACACAAGGCTGAAATGGGAAAGTTTCCATCCGAAGACTGATTCTGAAAACGCGAAATGAACTGCCCGTTATATATCGCACACTGCAACGAGTTAGTAGGCTATTGCTGTGTTAACCCTGTTCGGTTCCACTTGCATGTGAGAAATCTTTCTCACATATGAAAAATATAAAGACAAACCTGCGCTCACGTTTAAGGGCAATTCCGTGCAAAACAGTCACATCCATAACGCCAACACAATGCCATGGTATGGATATGCAAGTTTTGCGTGGCGTTGCTCTTAAATGGTGACAGCCTCAATTCTTGCATGAAACTTCACCTCACTGAATATGAGCCATCCAGACTCCAAGGCCATCACCAAATCTCTGGTAGGCCTAATGTTCAATTTTGCCAATGACATGTCAATGAAAATTGAGTGTTGTGTTGTTAACTATGATGTTACTTTGCATACCAAAGGACACTGGAAAAATAGGGGGTGGTGTTTAGCCTACATGGGAAGCCTAACGCCTATACTTCTGTCATTCCACTTTACATTTCAAGTTACTTGCACATTAAAACTAGTAGAAAATGTAGGCTATTTAAAAATCCTATGTTGAATGAAAGTAACTGTACGTTAAATATCCAAACTTTTTCTTGTAACCGTCTTTATGTGGCTCTTCTGAGATTAAAAAAATAATAAATTTGGTAAAAGTGGCTCTCCAGGCAAAAAAGGTTGCCGACCCCTGGTTTAGGGTATAAGACGTAAAGTCTTTCTAGCAAAGAGATGTAGTTCTCCAGAAGTACTCAGGTTTGTTTAGATTGACAATGTTTCCGGTTTGCTGTCTAACGTTTCTTTCCCCACGCAGCGATACCTACACTCGAACTCCAGGAGCCTGTTTACCTCTTGCACACTTATTTACTATTTATATTTGTTTATTATTTATTTTATTTACTTATAGTGTTTCTCAAAGGGTCAGCATTGCCCTATCCCATGCTGCTAGTCTGTAGCGATCCCTCCTGGCCTATGCTGACTAACATTAGCAGTGTTAGCACTAAGAACATTTAGTTGTGTAGTTAGCAAAGTTGTTAGCATGACCTGTTAGAAATGTTGATAGCATGAGTGGTTAGCAATGCTGATAGCATAACCTGTTAGCAATGTTTTTAGCATGAGCTATTAGCAATGTTGTAACTGTTTTCTTCCAGAGGTGCTTGCCCAGAATGATAATTTCTCTCTATCTCACTCTGCCCGATGCCACTTAAGGGTTTCTTAGAGACACGCTGATTTCTGTGACTCTTTTCAAATGATCTTAATGGATGGACTGCTGTCCTCTTGTGCCATGTGTTATAGGAACAGATAGAGTTTTGATTCTGACATCCAGCACTGTTCAAACCTGCCATTCTGCTGTCCAGCAGAGGGAGATTAGCCCAATATGACTTCCTGTCTGTTTAGTCCTACTCCCAAGTGCACTAATACATTAAAATATTTGGAAGAAGTGCACTAATATAGTCTGCTTTGGAAATAAGTGCACTAATTTGGTATGCTTTTGAACAAGTGTGCGCTAATTATGCAGCTAAGCTAAGAGCAGCCAGACTGACAGCTAATGATGTAATCAAATTTCAGAGATCGTTGCAGCAGGTCATTACCTCACTAAAGCTTCAGCTAATTCCTGCAGATCATACTGAAAAATAATTATCTAAATTTGAGCTAGTCTTCAGGTAGTCCTCAGCTTGTCCAGAGTTTGTTCTGTCAGTCTTGAGCTGGTCTTAAGCCAGTCCTGAGCTAGTACTAAGCATACTGAGCTAGCTGGCCTTAAGCCAGTCCTGAGCTAGTACTAAGCATACTGAGCTAGCTGGCCTTGAGCCAGTCTTACTTTAGTCTTGAGCAGGTCCTGAGCAGGTCAGTCCAGCCCTCTCCTGTCTCCTGTGTCCTGCCTGTCTAACCTTCCTCTCTTGCCCTCCCCCCCTGCCCACTCCACCCCTCCCCGTCTGTGTAGGGTTACTTTAGTGATCCTTGGAATGTTTTTGACTTCCTCATCGTTATTGGCAGCATAATAGACGTCATTCTGAGTGAGATCAATGTAAGTATACTCTCAGTCTCCTGTCCCTCTGTTGCCCACTCTCTCTGTACCTCTGTCACTTTTCTTATTGTTTGTCCTCCTCTCTCTCTCTCTCTCTCTCTCTCTCTCTCTCTCTCTCTCTCTCTCTTGTCCTGTCCTCTGTCTTACTTTAAACTCCCTGGAGTTCCTCTCTTAAAACCTGCCCCCTCCCCCGGTCCACCTTGCCACACCCTATCTCTAGGAGCAATAGAATGTTGTCCCTATGGTTACAACCCCCGTCAGGGTATCTCATTGCTCTACTATAGGAGGTGTAGAAAGAACGTCAGTGCTTCAAAAGTCTGCAGTGGAAGAAAAGAGTAGGAGGGTAAAAGAGAGAGAGAGAGAGAGAGAGAGAGAGTTCTCTGCGAGGCATATGGTTTATGGTGCTGTTAACTCTGTGACTAACGTGACTAACCAAAGAGCTGGGTGTCCAGACTGTTCCCCTGGGCCGTGTCAGGGGTCTAGTCTGCCCGCTTGGCTCGGCTCGGCTGCGCTCCGTTCCTCTCCTCCCTCCCTGGGCAAGCATGACCAGCCGTCGCTGCCTGTGACCATCTCTCCGACTCAGTCCGTCTCATTTGTTTGGTTGCTATGGTTTCTACCTCACAACAAATATCTTCTTTTCTTTTGAGTATTTCCCGCTCCACGTCTGAGTTCTCTCCAGTGGATTCCTGATAGCAGGTTGTTCACATGTAACCCTTATTCCCTTATCTCTTATTTTTCTCTCTTTTTTCTCTTTGTTTCTTTTCCTTTCTTCCTTTCTTTCTTTCTTTCTGTTTCTGTTTCTCCGTCCTTCCTTCGACCCAACGCAGCATTATTTTGTTGATGCATGGAACACGTTTGACGCCCTCATAGTTGTGGGTAGCGTTGTTGACATAGCTATCACTGAGGCTAACGTAAGTAGCCCTCTGATTCCTGCCTGCCTGTTCCTGCCCTTCCCTCTCCTCTCTGGTTGCCCCTAGCAATTAGAGCCCTGCCCTCTCCTCCCCTCTCTGGTTGCCCCTAGCGATTAGAGCCCTGCATCCTCCCGTTGTTTCTCTCATCTCTGACTGCCAGTGATCTCACTTAGTCTCAGCATGAGCCACACTGTATAGCACACTCACGGGGCAGCGCACTCTGGCATCACCACACAACCGCTAGGCATCCGGCGTACGGAGGGCCCAGACAACTCCTCTGCACCGTAGTCATAGCTACTGTAGTCATAGTTTTACTGTGAACCTGTTGCAATGGGAAACCTTTTATGTTTACTGTAAACATGTTTATTGTAGTTCTACCTCTGGAGTTTACTGTAAACATGTTTATTGTAGTTCTACCTCTGGAGTTTACTGTTGCCCTGGAGTTTACTGTAAACATGTTTATTGTAGGTCCAGCTCTGGAGTTTACTGTAAACATGTTTATTGTAGTTCTACCTCTGGAGTTTACTGTTGCCCTGGAGTTTACTGTAAACATGTTTATTGTAGGTCCAGCTCTGGAGTTTACTGTAAACATGTTTATTGTGGCTCTTCCTCTGGAGTTTACTGTAAACATGTTTATTCTAGTTCTAGCCCTGGAGTTTACTGTAAACATGTTTATAGTAATTACAGGTCTTTAGTTTACTGTAAACCTCTTTATTGTAGTTTCAGCCCTGTAGTGTAAACCTATTACACATCTGTAGGTTACTGTAAATCTGTTATAACTCTGTAGCTTACTCTAAATCTGTTACAGTGGGAATGTACAGTATGTACCTAAAGGTAGCCTACTGTAGAGAAAGCAAACTCTTGATTCTGTAGTGGTGGCTCATTTACACAAACACTGTGCACAAGTGTTTACTAAGAAGCAACACATATGGCATTACTGATAACTATATTGAGATCAATGGCCATCTGGCACATATGGCATTACTGATAACTATATTGAGATCAATGGCCATCTGTAATTACTGAGTAGGATTTGTAGGCTTTTCGTGTTTTGATCAGTCTTAGTTTACAAAGGCTTTGTTTGACTTTGGCCCGAAGGCCTTGAAAGCTTACGGTCCCCTAATAAAGGTCCCCTGAAAGCTTCATAATAAAGGTCCCCTAAAAGCTTCATAATAAGTGTCCCCTGAAAGCTTCATAATAAGGGTCCCCTGGAAGCTTCATAATAAAGGTCCCCTGAAAGCTTCATAATAAAGGTCCCCTAAAAGCTTCATAATAAGGGTCCCCTAAAAGCTTCATAATAAGTGTCCCCTGAAAGCTTCATAATAAGTGTCCCCTGAAAGCTTCATAATAAAGGTCCCCTGAAAGCTTCATAATAAGAGTCCCCTGGAAGCTTCATAATAAAGGTCCCCTGAAAGCTTCATAATAAGTGTTCCATGAAAGCTTCATAAAAAGTGTCCCCTGAAAGCTTCATAATAAGGGTTTCCTTACTTTCAGTCCATGAGCCGTTTACATCTGTATGATCAAACAGCCTTCTGCTAATTTAAAGTTAGTGTTTTTCTGCTAGACACACTTTTCATGGTGTAAAATTATAT
>NW_027468612.1:0-2500 GCF_046254945.1 Alosa pseudoharengus | reverse complement strand
TCCAGTGTCTAACTAGCAGTGTCGTTGTTGTGTGATAACAGCACCACGTGGTTAAGACTGAGATTTACCCGCCTGTCGGCAGTGCATCAGACGTACATGTTATCTTTGAAAACGTTTCCCTGGTCACCAGGAAGTCATGTGTTTCTGTTTTGAAAACGTTTCCCTGGTCACCAGGAAGTCATGTGTTTCTGTTTTGAAAACGTTGCCCTGGTCACCAGGAAGTCATGTGTTTCTGTTTTGAAAACGTTTCACTGGTCACCAGGAAGTCATGTGTTTCTGTTTTTTTTTCTGTGGTGACCACTGCAGTGTAAGCCTTCCCCTGAGCAGGATCTAGAAACATATACCTGACAGAGATCCTGACAGACACACACACCTGATCTGGAGTCATACACCTGAGAGAGATCTTAACACACACACCTGATCTGGAGTCATACACCTGAGAGAGATCTAAGCACACACACCTGATCTGGAGTCATACACCTGAGAGAGATCTTAACACACACACCTGATCTGGAGTCATACACCTGAGAGAGATCTTAACACACACACCTGATCTGGAGTCATACACCTGAGAGAGATCTAAGCACACACACCTGTTCTGGAGTCATACACCTGAGAGAGATCTTAACACACACACCTGATCTGGAGTCATACACCTGAGAGAGATCTAAGCACACACACCTGTTCTGGAGTCATACACCTGAGAGAGATCTTAACACACACACCTGATCTGGAGTCATACACCTGAGAGAGATCTAAACACACACACCTGATCTAAACACACCCCCCTGATTTGGACACACACCCCTGATCGATCTAAACACACCCCCCTTATCTAAACACACACCGCTGATTTGGAGACACACACACCGCTGATTTGGAGAGCCAGGCAGCGCCTGCCGGGAGGGAAGGTTTCCACTGCGGTGCGAGTGCGCCCCCTGGAGGCTGCAGTGACGGCATGTAGCTTCTGTTCCCTGTGTGTGCTGATCCCCTTTGGTTGGTCCACTCCACTGGTATGCTGTGTGTTTTTGCCAAGCTGAACATACCTGGCACGAGTGTGTGTGGGTGTGTGGGTGGATGAGAGTATGTGTGGGTGTGTGTTTGCATGGGCATGTGTGTGAGGAAAGTGCGTTAATCGGTGTGTGTGTGTGTGTGTGTGTGTGTGTGTGTGTGTGTGTGTTTGGTTCAGCACGTGCAGGGTTTCCTTTGTGAGTGAGTGGGTGTATACCTGCATACCACAAGATATGCAAAAACAATGCAATAACAACTATGACTGTAAACAGAATCATGAAGAATTATAGCTGTTAAAAGTATTGTTCAAAGAGAAAAAGTATCAGAGATAATATATTCAGAAGTATTAGTATCGTAATTGTTATACTTGAATTCAGGTGCATTCAGTATTTAAAGTATATATCATTGTGCCAGGCCATTTAGACGCCATATATTTGCTCTTGTTAAAGACCACTAGTTATTTCTATTCCGTTGGGGTTAATAGTTGTACATTCTTGCATGGGATTCATTTGATCACGTCAGTTTTGATGTTCTGTTGATTTCTCTCTCTCTGCTTTTCTTTACTTCATTTCTCCAGGCGAGGGAGGAATGTGTACTGAGATTGAGGATAGTCGTTTTATTTTTTTAATACCAGTTGTAAATAGTAATTGAGATATGTAAGTATTACAGCTGTTTGGCAGGTTGCTGGTGGTGTTGAATTGCTGGTGGTGTTGAAATGATTTTGCATATCTTGTGCACATTTAGCTCCGAGATGGCAGCACGCTTCTTTGAAACGTTTTAAAAAACGTTCTGACCAATCAGATATTTTCTTTTCACATTTTGACCAATCAGATATTTCTTTTCACATTTTGACCAATTGTATTTCCCCTTCTGTTCCCTTTACACTCAGAGGGTTATACTGAGCATATGAAGTTCTCATTTATTTTTTGAGAAAAAAATAGATTAACAGTTCTATCAGATTCACACCACACACACACACACACACACACACACACACACACACATACACACTCAATCACGTGTCATTGTTTTATAACGTGTTGATTCTTACTGTGTAGGTATTTGTTGAGGGGGAGCAGGTTGCCATTGAGCCACATGTCCCTGCTGTGTGATTAGCCAGCATCTGACCAGATGATCCCTCCCCTATAGCGTTTTACGCAGGCATCTGCCTGGGCTTACTATGATCCCTCCCCTATAGCGTTTTTACGCAGGCTTCCGCCTGGGCCTACTAAAGCCCTGCCACCTCATTCCTCATCTGTTCACAGTGACAATCTGGGAACGCATCTGTTGGTTTGAGATTCAGCACGGGAAGAGTGTATTCTGTACGGGGACGCATGTGCTTTCCTGTCTTGGGGAGGTTCTTGTGAGCGATCCAGTCAGAGACCCAAAGGATCACCTGCACGTCCCATGGAGACAGTCAACTAACTAGTGACTGCATATTTTTATACCATACACATACACACACACACACACACACATATATATATAT
>NW_027468611.1:0-73871 GCF_046254945.1 Alosa pseudoharengus | reverse complement strand
CTTATGATGTCTTCAACTAGAGTTTGACTTGTCAAAAGTAATCGAGGTGACCTTTTTTTCACAATGTTTCCATAGTGTAGTGGTTATCACGTTCGCCTCACACGCGAAAGGTCCCCAGTTCGAAACTGGGTGGAAACAATTTCTTATTTGGAAGGATCTTGCATTGATCTGAATTACTGCATCTCAAAATGTCTTCTACTAGAATTTGACTTGCCAAAAGTCATGGAGGTGACTTCTTCCTTCAGGATGTTTCCATAGTGTAGTGGTTATCACGTTCGCTTTACACGCGAAAGGTCCCCAGTTCGAAACTGGGTGGAAACAGATTCTTATTTGGAGGGATCTTGCAATGATCTGAAGTACTGCATCTCAAAAAGTCTTTTACTAGAATTTGACTTGCCAAATGTCACAGAGGTGACTTCTTCCTTCAAGTTGTTTCCATAGTGTAGTGGTTATCACGTTCGCCTCACACGCGAAAGGTCCCCAGTTCGAAACTGGGTGGAAACAAATTCTTATTCGGAAGCATCTTGCATTGATCTGAATTACTGCATCTCAAAATGTCTTCTACTAGAATTTGACTTGCCAAAAGTCACGGAGGTGACTTCTTCCTTCAGGATGTTTCCATAGTGTAGTGGTTATCACGTTCGCCTAACACGCGAAAGGTCCCCAGTTCGAAACTGGGTGGAAACAGATTCTTATTTGGAGGGATCTTGCAATGATCTGAAGTACTACATCTCAAAAAGTCTTTTACTAGAATTTGACTTGCCAAAAGTCACGGAGGTGACTTCTTCCTTCAAGTTGTTTCCATAGTGTAGTGGTTATCACGTTCGCCTCACATGCGAAAGGTCCCCAGTTCGAAACTGGGTGGAAACAAATTCTTATTTGGAAGGATCTTGCATTGATCTGAATTACTGCATCTCAAAATGTCTTCTACTAGAATTTGACTTGCCAAAAGTCACGGAGGTGACTTCTTCCTTCAGGATGTTTCCATAGTGTAGTGGTTATCACGTTCGCCTCACACGCGAAAGGTCCCCAGTTCGAAACTGGGTGGAAACAAATTCTTATTCGGAAGGATCGATCTGAATTACTGCATCTCAAAATGTCTTCTACTAGAATTTGACTTGCCAAATGTCACAGAGGTGACTTCTTCCTTCAGGGTGTTTCCATAGTGTAGTGGTTATCACGTTCGCCTCACACGCGAAAGGTCCCCAGTTCGAAACTGGGTGGAAACAATTTCTTATTTGAAAGGATCTTGCATTGATCTGAATTACTGCATCTCAAAATGTCTTCTACTAGAATTTGACTTGCCAAAAGTCATGGAGGTGACTTGTTCCTTCAGGATGTTTCCATAGTGTAGTGGTTATCACGTTCGCCTAACACGCGAAAGGTCCCCAGTTCGAAACTGGGTGGACAGATTCTTATTTGGAAGGATCTTGCATTTAGCTTAATATTTCTATCTTATGATGTCTTCAACTAGAGTTTGACTTGTCAAAAGTAATCGAGGTGACCTTTTTTTCAGGATGTTTCCATAGTGTAGTGGTTATCACGTTCGCCTCACACGCGAAAGGTCCCCAGTTCGAAACTGGGTGGAAACAATTTCTTATTTGAAAGGATCTTGCATTGATCTGAATTACTGCATCTCAAAATGTCTTCTACTAGAATTTGACTTGCCAAAAGTCATGGAGGTGACTTCTTCCTTCAGGATGTTTCCATAGTGTAGTGGTTATCACGTTCGCCTAACACGCGAAAGGTCCCCAGTTCGAAACTGGGTGGAAACAGATTCTTATTTGGAAGGATCGATCTGAAGTACTGCATCTCAAAAAGTCTTTTACTAGAATTTGACTTGCCAAATGTCACAGAGGTGACTTCTTCCTTCAAGTTGTTTCCATAGTGTAGTGGTTATCACGTTCGCCTCACACGCGAAAGGTCCCCAGTTCGAAACTGGGTGGAAACAAATTCTTATTTGGAAGGATCTTGCATTGATCTGAATTACTGCATCTCAAAATGTCTTCTACTAGAATTTGACTTGCCAAAAGTCACGGAGGTGACTTCTTCCTTCAGGATGTTTCCATAGTGTAGTGGTTATCACGTTCGCCTCACACGCGAAAGGTCCCCAGTTCGAAACTGGGTGGAAACAAATTCTTATTCGGAAGGATCTTGCATTGATCTGAATTACTGCATCTCAAAATGTCTTCTACTAGAATTTGACTTGCCAAAAGTCACGGAGGTGACTTCTTCCTTCAGGATGTTTCCATAGTGTAGTGGTTATCACGTTCGCCTAACACGCGAAAGGTCCCCAGTTCGAAACTGGGTGGAAACAATTTCTTATTTGGAAGGATCTTGCATTGATCTGAATTACTGCATCTCAAAATGTCTTCTACTAGAATTTGACTTGCCAAATGTCACAGAGGTGACTTCTTACTTCAGGGTGTTTCCATAGTGTAGTGGTTATCACGTTCGCCTCACACGCGAAAGGTCCCCAGTTCGAAACTGGGTGGAAACAATTTCTTATTTGAAAGGATCTTGCATTGATCTGAATTACTGCATCTCAAAATGTCTTCTACTAGAATTTGACTTGCCAAAAGTCATGGAGGTGACTTCTTCCTTCAGGATGTTTCCATAGTGTAGTGGTTATCACGTTCGCCTAACACGCGAAAGGTCCCCAGTTCGAAACTGGGTGGACAGATTCTTATTTGGAAGGATCTTGCATTTAGCTTAATATTTCTATCTTATGATGTCTTCAACTAGAGTTTGACTTGTCAAAAGTAATCGAGGTGACCTTTTTTTCAGGATGTTTCCATAGTGTAGTGGTTATCACGTTCGCCTCACACGCGAAAGGTCCCCAGTTCGAAACTGGGTGGAAACAAATTCTTATTTGGAAGGATCTTGCATTGATCTGAATTACTGCATCTCAAAATGTCTTCTACTAGAATTTGACTTGCCAAAAGTCACGGAGGTGACTTCTTCCTTCAGGCTGTTTCCATAGTGTAGTGGTTATCACGTTCGCCTCACACGCGAAAGGTCCCCAGTTCGAAACTGGGTGGAAACAAATTCTTATTTGGAAGGATCTTGCATTGATCTGAATTACTGCATCTCAAAATGTCTTCTACTAGAATTTGACTTGCCAAAAGTCACGGAGGTGACTTCTTCCTTCAGGATGTTTCCATAGTGTAGTGGTTATCACGTTCGCCTAACACGCGAAAGGTCCCCAGTTCGAAACTGGGTGGAAACAATTTCTTATTTGGAAGGATCTTGCATTGATCTGAATTACTGCATCTCAAAATGTCTTCTACTAGAATTTGACTTGCCAAAAGTCATGGAGGTGACTTCTTCCTTCAGGATGTTTCCATAGTGTAGTGGTTATCACGTTCGCTTTACACGTGAAAGGTCCCCAGTTCGAAACTGGGTGGAAACAGATTCTTATTTGGAGGGATCTTGCATTTAGCTTAATATTTCTATCTTATGATGTCTTCAACTAGAGTTTGACTTGTCAAAAGTAATCGAGGTGACCTTTTTTTCAGGATGTTTCCATAGTGTAGTGGTTATCATGTTCGCCTCACACGCGAAAGGTCCCCAGTTCGAAACTGGGTGGAAACAATTTCTTATTTGAAAGGATCTTGCATTGATCTGAATTACTGCATCTCAAAATGTCTTCTACTAGAATTTGACTTGCCAAAAGTCACGGAGGTGACTTCTTCCTTCAGGATGTTTCCATAGTGTAGTGGTTATCACGTTCGCCTAACACGCGAAAGGTCCCCAGTTCGAAACTGGGTGGAAACAGATTCTTATTTGGAAGGATCTTGCATTTAGCTTAATATTTCTATCTTATGATGTCTTCAACTAGAGTTTGACTTGTCAAAAGTAATCGAGGTGACCTTTTTTTCACAATGTTTCCATAGTGTAGTGGTTATCACGTTCGCCTCACACGCGAAAGGTCCCCAGTTCGAAACTGGGTGGAAACAATTTCTTATTTGGAAGGATCTTGCATTGATCTGAATTACTGCATCTCAAAATGTCTTCTACTAGAATTTGACTTGCCAAAAGTCATGGAGGTGACTTCTTCCTTCAGGATGTTTCCATAGTGTAGTGGTTATCACGTTCGCTTTACACGCGAAAGGTCCCCAGTTCGAAACTGGGTGGAAACAGATTCTTATTTGGAGGGATCTTGCAATGATCTGAAGTACTGCATCTCAAAAAGTCTTTTACTAGAATTTGACTTGCCAAATGTCACAGAGGTGACTTCTTCCTTCAAGTTGTTTCCATAGTGTAGTGGTTATCACGTTCGCCTCACACGCGAAAGGTCCCCAGTTCGAAACTGGGTGGAAACAAATTCTTATTCGGAAGGATCTTGCATTGATCTGAATTACTGCATCTCAAAATGTCTTCTACTAGAATTTGACTTGCCAAAAGTCACGGAGGTGACTTCTTCCTTCAGGCTGTTTCCATAGTGTAGTGGTTATCACGTTCGCCTCACACGCGAAAGGTCCCCAGTTCGAAACTGGGTGGAAACAAATTCTTATTTGGAAGGATCTTGCATTGATCTGAATTACTGCATCTCAAAATGTCTTCTACTAGAATTTGACTTGCCAAAAGTCACGGAGGTGACTTCTTCCTTCAGGATGTTTCCATAGTGTAGTGGTTATCACGTTCGCCTAACACGCGAAAGGTCCCCAGTTCGAAACTGGGTGGAAACAAATTCTTATTTGGAAGGATCGATCTGAATTACTGCATCTCAAAATGTCTTCTACTAGAATTTGACTTGCCAAAAGTCATGGAGGTGACTTCTTCCTTCAGGATGTTTCCATAGTGTAGTGGTTATCACGTTCGCTTTACACGTGAAAGGTCCCCAGTTCGAAACTGGGTGGAAACAGATTCTTATTTGGAGGGATCTTGCATTTAGCTTAATATTTCTATCTTATGATGTCTTCAACTAGAGTTTGACTTGTCAAAAGTAATCGAGGTGACCTTTTTTTCAGGATGTTTCCATAGTGTAGTGGTTATCATGTTCGCCTCACACGCGAAAGGTCCCCAGTTCGAAACTGGGTGGAAACAATTTCTTATTTGAAAGGATCTTGCATTGATCTGAATTACTGCATCTCAAAATGTCTTCTACTAGAATTTGACTTGCCAAAAGTCATGGAGGTGACTTCTTCCTTCAGGATGTTTCCATAGTGTAGTGGTTATCACGTTCGCCTAACACGCGAAAGGTCCCCAGTTCGAAACTGGGTGGAAACAGATTCTTATTTGGAAGGATCTTGCATTTAGCTTAATATTTCTATCTTATGATGTCTTCAACTAGAGTTTGACTTGTCAAAAGTAATCGAGGTGACCTTTTTTTCACAATGTTTCCATAGTGTAGTGGTTATCACGTTCGCCTCACACGCGAAAGGTCCCCAGTTCGAAACTGGGTGGAAACAATTTCTTATTTGGAAGGATCTTGCATTGATCTGAATTACTGCATCTCAAAATGTCTTCTACTAGAATTTGACTTGCCAAATGTCACAGAGGTGACTTCTTCCTTCAGGGTGTTTCCATAGTGTAGTGGTTATCACGTTCGCCTAACACGCGAAAGGTCCCCAGTTCGAAACTGGGTGGAAACAGATTCTTATTTGGAGGGATCTTGCAATGATCTGAAGTACTGCATCTCAAAAAGTCTTTTACTAGAATTTGACTTGCCAAATGTCACAGAGGTGACTTCTTCCTTCAAGTTGTTTCCATAGTGTAGTGGTTATCACGTTCGCCTCACACGCGAAAGGTCCCCAGTTCGAAACTGGGTGGAAACAAATTCTTATTTGGAAGGATCTTGCATTGATCTGAATTACTGCATCTCAAAATGTCTTCTACTAGAATTTGACTTGCCAAAAGTCACGGAGGTGACTTCTTCCTTCAGGATGTTTCCATAGTGTAGTGGTTATCACGTTCGCCTCACACGCGAAAGGTCCCCAGTTCGAAACTGGGTGGAAACAAATTCTTATTCGGAAGGATCTTGCATTGATCTGAATTACTGCATCTCAAAATGTCTTCTACTAGAATTTGACTTGCCAAAAGTCACGGAGGTGACTTCTTCCTTCAGGATGTTTCCATAGTGTAGTGGTTATCACGTTCGCCTAACACGCGAAAGGTCCCCAGTTCGAAACTGGGTGGAAACAATTTCTTATTTGGAAGGATCTTGCATTGATCTGAATTACTGCATCTCAAAATGTCTTCTACTAGAATTTGACTTGCCAAATGTCACAGAGGTGACTTCTTACTTCAGGGTGTTTCCATAGTGTAGTGGTTATCATGTTCGCCTCACACGCGAAAGGTCCCCAGTTCGAAACTGGGTGGAAACAATTTCTTATTTGAAAGGATCTTGCATTGATCTGAATTACTGCATCTCAAAATGTCTTCTACTAGAATTTGACTTGCCAAAAGTCATGGAGGTGACTTCTTCCTTCAGGATGTTTCCATAGTGTAGTGGTTATCACGTTCGCCTAACACGCGAAAGGTCCCCAGTTCGAAACTGGGTGGACAGATTCTTATTTGGAAGGATCTTGCATTTAGCTTAATATTTCTATCTTATGATGTCTTCAACTAGAGTTTGACTTGTCAAAAGTAATCGAGGTGACCTTTTTTTCAGGATGTTTCCATAGTGTAGTGGTTATCACGTTCGCCTCACACGCGAAAGGTCCCCAGTTCGAAACTGGGTGGAAACAATTTCTTATTTGGAAGGATCGATCTGAATTACTGCATCTCAAAATGTCTTCTACTAGAATTTGACTTGCCAAAAGTCACGGAGGTGACTTCTTCCTTCAGGCTGTTTCCATAGTGTAGTGGTTATCAAGTTCGCCTCACACGCGAAAGGTCCCCAGTTCGAAACTGGGTGGAAACAAATTCTTATTTGGAAGGATCTTGCATTGATCTGAATTACTGCATCTCAAAATGTCTTCTACTAGAATTTGACTTGCCAAAAGTCACGGAGGTGACTTCTTCCTTCAGGATGTTTCCATAGTGTAGTGGTTATCACGTTCGCCTAACACGCGAAAGGTCCCCAGTTCGAAACTGGGTGGAAACAATTTCTTATTTGGAAGGATCTTGCATTGATCTGAATTACTGCATCTCAAAATGTCTTCTACTAGAATTTGACTTGCCAAAAGTCATGGAGGTGACTTCTTCCTTCAGGATGTTTCCATAGTGTAGTGGTTATCACGTTCGCTTTACACGTGAAAGGTCCCCAGTTCGAAACTGGGTGGAAACAGATTCTTATTTGGAGGGATCTTGCATTTAGCTTAATATTTCTATCTTATGATGTCTTCAACTAGAGTTTGACTTGTCAAAAGTAATCGAGGTGACCTTTTTTTCAGGATGTTTCCATAGTGTAGTGGTTATCATGTTCGCCTCACACGCGAAAGGTCCCCAGTTCGAAACTGGGTGGAAACAATTTCTTATTTGAAAGGATCTTGCATTGATCTGAATTACTGCATCTCAAAATGTCTTCTACTAGAATTTGACTTGCCAAAAGTCACGGAGGTGACTTCTTCCTTCAGGATGTTTCCATAGTGTAGTGGTTATCACGTTCGCCTAACACGCGAAAGGTCCCCAGTTCGAAACTGGGTGGAAACAGATTCTTATTTGGAAGGATCTTGCATTTAGCTTAATATTTCTATCTTATGATGTCTTCAACTAGAGTTTGACTTGTCAAAAGTAATCGAGGTGACCTTTTTTTCACAATGTTTCCATAGTGTAGTGGTTATCACGTTCGCCTCACACGCGAAAGGTCCCCAGTTCGAAACTGGGTGGAAACAATTTCTTATTTGGAAGGATCTTGCATTGATCTGAATTACTGCATCTCAAAATGTCTTCTACTAGAATTTGACTTGCCAAAAGTCATGGAGGTGACTTCTTCCTTCAGGATGTTTCCATAGTGTAGTGGTTATCACGTTCGCTTTACACGCGAAAGGTCCCCAGTTCGAAACTGGGTGGAAACAGATTCTTATTTGGAGGGATCTTGCAATGATCTGAAGTACTGCATCTCAAAAAGTCTTTTACTAGAATTTGACTTGCCAAATGTCACAGAGGTGACTTCTTCCTTCAAGTTGTTTCCATAGTGTAGTGGTTATCACGTTCGCCTCACACGCGAAAGGTCCCCAGTTCGAAACTGGGTGGAAACAAATTCTTATTCGGAAGGATCTTGCATTGATCTGAATTACTGCATCTCAAAATGTCTTCTACTAGAATTTGACTTGCCAAAAGTCACGGAGGTGACTTCTTCCTTCAGGATGTTTCCATAGTGTAGTGGTTATCACGTTCGCCTAACACACGAAAGGTCCCCAGTTCGAAACTGGGTGGAAACAATTTCTTATTTGGAAGGATCTTGCATTGATCTGAATTACTGCATCTCAAAATGTCTTCTACTAGAATTTGACTTGCCAAATGTCACAGAGGTGACTTCTTCCTTCAGGGTGTTTCCATAGTGTAGTGGTTATCACGTTCGCCTCACACGCGAAAGGTCCCCAGTTCGAAACTGGGTGGAAACAATTTCTTATTTGAAAGGATCTTGCATTGATCTGAATTACTGCATCTCAAAATGTCTTCTACTAGAATTTGACTTGCCAAAAGTCATGGAGGTGACTTCTTCCTTCAGGATGTTTCCATAGTGTAGTGGTTATCACGTTCGCCTAACACGCGAAAGGTCCCCAGTTCGAAACTGGGTGGACAGATTCTTATTTGGAAGGATCTTGCATTTAGCTTAATATTTCTATCTTATGATGTCTTCAACTAGAGTTTGACTTGTCAAAAGTAATCGAGGTGACCTTTTTTTCAGGATGTTTCCATAGTGTAGTGGTTATCACGTTCGCCTCACACGCGAAAGGTCCCCAGTTCGAAACTGGGTGGAAACAAATTCTTATTTGGAAGGATCTTGCATTGATCTGAATTACTGCATCTCAAAATGTCTTCTACTAGAATTTGACTTGCCAAAAGTCACGGAGGTGACTTCTTCCTTCAGGATGTTTCCATAGTGTAGTGGTTATGACGTTCGCCTCACACGCGAAAGGTCACCAGTTCGAAACTGGGTGGAAACAAATTCTTATTTGGAAGGATCTTGCATTGATCTGAATTACTGCATCTCAAAATGTCTTCTACTAGAATTTGACTTGCCAAAAGTCACGGAGGTGACTTCTTCCTTCAGGATGTTTCCATAGTGTAGTGGTTATCACGTTCGCCTAACACGCGAAAGGTCCCCAGTTCGAAACTGGGTGGAAACAATTTCTTATTTGGAAGGATCTTGCATTGATCTGAATTACTGCATCTCAAAATGTCTTCTACTAGAATTTGACTTGCCAAAAGTCATGGAGGTGACTTCTTCCTTCAGGATGTTTCCATAGTGTAGTGGTTATCACGTTCGCTTTACACGCGAAAGGTCCCCAGTTCGAAACTGGGTGGAAACAGATTCTTATTTGGAGGGATCTTGCAATGATCTGAAGTACTGCATCTCAAAAAGTCTTTTACTAGAATTTGACTTGCCAAATGTCACAGAGGTGACTTCTTCCTTCAAGTTGTTTCCATAGTGTAGTGGTTATCACGTTCGCCTCACACGCGAAAGGTCCCCAGTTCGAAACTGGGTGGAAACAAATTCTTATTTGGAAGGATCTTGCATTGATCTGAATTACTGCATCTCAAAATGTCTTCTACTAGAATTTGACTTGCCAAAAGTCACGGAGGTGACTTCTTCCTTCAGGATGTTTCCATAGTGTAGTGGTTATCACGTTCGCCTCACACGCGAAAGGTCCCCAGTTCGAAACTGGGTGGAAACAAATTCTTATTCGGAAGGATCTTGCATTGATCTGAATTACTGCATCTCAAAATGTCTTCTACTAGAATTTGACTTGCCAAAAGTCACGGAGGTGACTTCTTCCTTCAGGATGTTTCCATAGTGTAGTGGTTATCACGTTCGCCTAACACGCGAAAGGTCCCCAGTTCGAAACTGGGTGGAAACAATATCTTATTTGGAAGGATCTTGCATTGATCTGAATTACTGCATCTCAAAATGTCTTCTACTAGAATTTGACTTGCCAAATGTCACAGAGGTGACTTCTTCCTTCAGGGTGTTTCCATAGTGTAGTGGTTATCACGTTCGCCTCACACGCGAAAGGTCCCCAGTTCGAAACTGGGTGGAAACAATTTCTTATTTGAAAGGATCTTGCATTGATCTGAATTACTGCATCTCAAAATGTCTTCTACTAGAATTTGACTTGCCAAAAGTCATGGAGGTGACTTGTTCCTTCAGGATGTTTCCATAGTGTAGTGGTTATCACGTTCGCTTAACACGCGAAAGGTCCCCAGTTCGAAACTGCGTGGACAGATTCTTATTTGGAAGGATCTTGCATTTAGCTTAATATTTCTATCTTATGATGTCTTCAACTAGAGTTTGACTTGTCAAAAGTAATCGAGGTGACCTTTTTTTCAGGATGTTTCCATAGTGTAGTGGTTATCACGTTCGCCTCACACGCGAAAGGTCCCCAGTTCGAAACTGGGTGGAAACAAATTCTTATTTGGAAGGATCTTGCATTGATCTGAATTACTGCATCTCAAAATGTCTTCTACTAGAATTTGACTTGCCAAAAGTCACGGAGGTGACTTCTTCCTTCAGGATGTTTCCATAGTGTAGTGGTTATGACGTTCGCCTCACACGCGAAAGGTCACCAGTTCGAAACTGGGTGGAAACAAATTCTTATTTGGAAGGATCTTGCATTGATCTGAATTACTGCATCTCAAAATGTCTTCTACTAGAATTTGACTTGCCAAAAGTCACGGAGGTGACTTCTTCCTTCAGGATGTTTCCATAGTGTAGTGGTTATCACGTTCGCCTAACACGCGAAAGGTCCCCAGTTCGAAACTGGGTGGAAACAATTTCTTATTTGGAAGGATCTTGCATTGATCTGAATTACTGCATCTCAAAATGTCTTCTACTAGAATTTGACTTGCCAAAAGTCATGGAGGTGACTTCTTCCTTCAGGATGTTTCCATAGTGTAGTGGTTATCACGTTCGCTTTACACGCGAAAGGTCCCCAGTTCGAAACTGGGTGGAAACAGATTCTTATTTGGAGGGATCTTGCAATGATCTGAAGTACTGCATCTCAAAAAGTCTTTTACTAGAATTTGACTTGCCAAATGTCACAGAGGTGACTTCTTCCTTCAAGTTGTTTCCATAGTGTAGTGGTTATCACGTTCGCCTCACACGCGAAAGGTCCCCAGTTCGAAACTGGGTGGAAACAAATTCTTATTTGGAAGGATCTTGCATTGATCTGAATTACTGCATCTCAAAATGTCTTCTACTAGAATTTGACTTGCCAAAAGTCACGGAGGTGACTTCTTCCTTCAGGATGTTTCCATAGTGTAGTGGTTATCACGTTCGCCTCACACGCGAAAGGTCCCCAGTTCGAAACTGGGTGGAAACAAATTCTTATTCGGAAGGATCTTGCATTGATCTGAATTACTGCATCTCAAAATGTCTTCTACTAGAATTTGACTTGCCAAAAGTCACGGAGGTGACTTCTTCCTTCAGGATGTTTCCATAGTGTAGTGGTTATCACGTTCGCCTAACACGCGAAAGGTCCCCAGTTCGAAACTGGGTGGAAACAATATCTTATTTGGAAGGATCTTGCATTGATCTGAATTACTGCATCTCAAAATGTCTTCTACTAGAATTTGACTTGCAAAATGTCACAGAGGTGACTTCTTCCTTCAGGGTGTTTCCATAGTGTAGTGGTTATCACGTTCGCCTCACACGCGAAAGGTCCCCAGTTCGAAACTGGGTGGAAACAATTTCTTATTTGAAAGGATCTTGCATTGATCTGAATTACTGCATCTCAAAATGTCTTCTACTAGAATTTGACTTGCCAAAAGTCATGGAGGTGACTTGTTCCTTCAGGATGTTTCCATAGTGTAGTGGTTATCACGTTCGCTTAACACGCGAAAGGTCCCCAGTTCGAAACTGCGTGGACAGATTCTTATTTGGAAGGATCTTGCATTTAGCTTAATATTTCTATCTTATGATGTCTTCAACTAGAGTTTGACTTGTCAAAAGTAATCGAGGTGACCTTTTTTTCAGGATGTTTCCATAGTGTAGTGGTTATCACGTTCGCCTCACACGCGAAAGGTCCCCAGTTCGAAACTGGGTGGAAACAAATTCTTATTTGGAAGGATCTTGCATTGATCTGAATTACTGCATCTCAAAATGTCTTCTACTAGAATTTGACTTGCCAAAAGTCACGGAGGTGACTTCTTCCTTCAGGATGTTTCCATAGTGTAGTGGTTATGACGTTCGCCTCACACGAGAAAGGTCCCCAGTTCGAAACTGGGTGGAAACAAATTCTTATTTGGAAGGATCTTGCATTGATCTGAATTACTGCATCTCAAAATGTCTTCTACTAGAATTTGACTTGCCAAAAGTCACGGAGGTGACTTCTTCCTTCAGGATGTTTCCATAGTGTAGTGGTTATCACGTTCGCCTAACACGCGAAAGGTCCCCAGTTCGAAACTGGGTGGAAACAATTTCTTATTTGGAAGGATCTTGCATTGATCTGAATTACTGCATCTCAAAATGTCTTCTACTAGAATTTGACTTGCCAAAAGTCATGGAGGTGACTTCTTCCTTCAGGATGTTTCCATAGTGTAGTGGTTATCACGTTCGCTTTACACGTGAAAGGTCCCCAGTTCGAAACTGGGTGGAAACAGATTCTTATTTGGAGGGATCTTGCAATGATCTGAAGTACTGCATCTCAAAAAGTCTTTTACTAGAATTTGACTTGCCAAATGTCACAGAGGTGACTTCTTCCTTCAAGTTGTTTCCATAGTGTAGTGGTTATCACGTTCGCCTCACACGCGAAAGGTCCCCAGTTCGAAACTGGGTGGAAACAAATTCTTATTTGGAAGGATCTTGCATTGATCTGAATTACTGCATCTCAAAATGTCTTCTACTAGAATTTGACTTGCCAAAAGTCACGGAGGTGACTTCTTCCTTCAGGATGTTTCCATAGTGTAGTGGTTATGACGTTCGCCTCACACGCGAAAGGTCACCAGTTCGAAACTGGGTGGAAACAAATTCTTATTTGGAAGGATCTTGCATTGATCTGAATTACTGCATCTCAAAATGTCTTCTACTAGAATTTGACTTGCCAAAAGTCACGGAGGTGACTTCTTCCTTCAGGATGTTTCCATAGTGTAGTGGTTATCACGTTCGCCTAACACGCGAAAGGTCCCCAGTTCGAAACTGGGTGGAAACAATTTCTTATTTGGAAGGATCTTGCATTGATCTGAATTACTGCATCTCAAAATGTCTTCTACTAGAATTTGACTTGCCAAAAGTCATGGAGGTGACTTCTTCCTTCAGGATGTTTCCATAGTGTAGTGGTTATCACGTTCGCTTTACACGCGAAAGGTCCCCAGTTCGAAACTGGGTGGAAACAGATTCTTATTTGAAAGGATCTTGCAATGATCTGAAGTACTGCATCTCAAAAAGTCTTTTACTAGAATTTGACTTGCCAAATGTCACAGAGGTGACTTCTTACTTCAAGTTGTTTCCATAGTGTAGTGGTTATCACGTTCGCCTCACACGCGAAAGGTCCCCAGTTCGAAACTGGGTGGAAACAAATTCTTATTTGGAAGGATCTTGCATTGATCTGAATTACTGCATCTCAAAATGTCTTCTACTAGAATTTGACTTGCCAAAAGTCACGGAGGTGACTTCTTCCTTCAGGATGTTTCCATAGTGTAGTGGTTATCACGTTCGCCTCACACGCGAAAGGTCCCCAGTTCGAAACTGGGTGGAAACAAATTCTTATTCGGAAGGATCTTGCATTGATCTGAATTACTGCATCTCAAAATGTCTTCTACTAGAATTTGACTTGCCAAAAGTCACGGAGGTGACTTCTTCCTTCAGGATGTTTCCATAGTGTAGTGGTTATCACGTTCGCCTAACACGCGAAAGGTCCCCAGTTCGAAACTGGGTGGAAACAATATCTTATTTGGAAGGATCTTGCATTGATCTGAATTACTGCATCTCAAAATGTCTTCTACTAGAATTTGACTTGCCAAATGTCACAGAGGTGACTTCTTCCTTCAGGGTGTTTCCATAGTGTAGTGGTTATCACGTTCGCCTCACACGCGAAAGGTCCCCAGTTCGAAACTGGGTGGAAACAATTTCTTATTTGAAAGGATCTTGCATTGATCTGAATTACTGCATCTCAAAATGTCTTCTACTAGAATTTGACTTGCCAAAAGTCATGGAGGTGACTTCTTCCTTCAGGATGTTTCCATAGTGTAGTGGTTATCACGTTCGCCTAACACGCGAAAGGTCCTCAGTTCGAAACTGGGTGGACAGATTCTTATTTGGAAGGATCTTGCATTTAGCTTAATATTTCTATCTTATGATGTCTTCAACTAGAGTTTGACTTGTCAAAAGTAATCGAGGTGACCTTTTTTTCAGGATGTTTCCATAGTGTAGTGGTTATCACGTTCGCCTCACACGCGAAAGGTCCCCAGTTCGAAACTGGGTGGAAACAAATTCTTATTTGGAAGGATCTTGCATTGATCTGAATTACTGCATCTCAAAATGTCTTCTACTAGAATTTGACTTGCCAAAAGTCACGGAGGTGACTTCTTCCTTCAGGATGTTTCCATAGTGTAGTGGTTATGACGTTCGCCTCACACGCGAAAGGTCACCAGTTCGAAACTGGGTGGAAACAAATTCTTATTTGGAAGGATCTTGCATTGATCTGAATTACTGCATCTCAAAATGTCTTCTACTAGAATTTGACTTGCCAAAAGTCACGGAGGTGACTTCTTCCTTCAGGATGTTTCCATAGTGTAGTGGTTATCACGTTCGCCTAACACGCGAAAGGTCCCCAGTTCGAAACTGGGTGGAAACAATTTCTTATTTGGAAGGATCTTGCATTGATCTGAATTACTGCATCTCAAAATGTCTTCTACTAGAATTTGACTTGCCAAAAGTCATGGAGGTGACTTCTTCCTTCAGGATGTTTCCATAGTGTAGTGGTTATCACGTTCGCTTTACACGCGAAAGGTCCCCAGTTCGAAACTGGGTGGAAACAGATTCTTATTTGGAGGGATCTTGCAATGATCTGAAGTACTGCATCTCAAAAAGTCTTTTACTAGAATTTGACTTGCCAAATGTCACAGAGGTGACTTCTTCCTTCAAGTTGTTTCCATAGTGTAGTGGTTATCACGTTCGCCTCACACGCGAAAGGTCCCCAGTTCGAAACTGGGTGGAAACAAATTCTTATTTGGAAGGATCTTGCATTGATCTGAATTACTGCATCTCAAAATGTCTTCTACTAGAATTTGACTTGCCAAAAGTCACGGAGGTGACTTCTTCCTTCAGGATGTTTCCATAGTGTAGTGGTTATCACGTTCGCCTAACACGCGAAAGGTCCCCAGTTCGAAACTGGGTGGAAACAAATTCTTATTTGGAAGGATCGATCTGAATTACTGCATCTCAAAATGTCTTCTACTAGAATTTGACTTGCCAAAAGTCACGGAGGTGACTTCTTCCTTCAGGATGTTTCCATAGTGTAGTGGTTATCACGTTCGCCTCACACGCGAAAGGTCCCCAGTTCGAAACTGGGTGGAAACAAATTCTTATTCGGAAGGATCTTGCATTGATCTGAATTACTGCATCTCAAAATGTCTTCTACTAGAATTTGACTTGCCAAAAGTCACGGAGGTGACTTCTTCCTTCAGGATGTTTCCATAGTGTAGTGGTTATCACGTTCGCCTAACACGCGAAAGGTCCCCAGTTCGAAACTGGGTGGAAACAATATCTTATTTGGAAGGATCTTGCATTGATCTGAATTACTGCATCTCAAAATGTCTTCTACTAGAATTTGACTTGCCAAATGTCACAGAGGTGACTTCTTCCTTCAGGGTGTTTCCATAGTGTAGTGGTTATCACGTTCGCCTCACACGCGAAAGGTCCCCAGTTCGAAACTGGGTGGAAACAATTTCTTATTTGAAAGGATCTTGCATTGATCTGAATTACTGCATCTCAAAATGTCTTCTACTAGAATTTGACTTGCCAAAAGTCATGGAGGTGACTTCTTCCTTCAGGATGTTTCCATAGTGTAGTGGTTATCACGTTCGCCTAACACGCGAAAGGTCCCCAGTTCGAAACTGGGTGGACAGATTCTTATTTGGAAGGATCTTGCATTTAGCTTAATATTTCTATCTTATGATGTCTTCAACTAGAGTTTGACTTGTCAAAAGTAATCGAGGTGACCTTTTTTTCAGGATGTTTCCATAGTGTAGTGGTTATCACGTTCGCCTCACACGCGAAAGGTCCCCAGTTCGAAACTGGGTGGAAACAAATTCTTATTTGGAAGGATCTTGCATTGATCTGAATTACTGCATCTCAAAATGTCTTCTACTAGAATTTGACTTGCCAAAAGTCACGGAGGTGACTTCTTCCTTCAGGATGTTTCCATAGTGTAGTGGTTATGAAGTTCGCCTCACACGCGAAAGGTCCCCAGTTCGAAACTGGGTGGAAACAAATTCTTATTTGGAAGGATCTTGCATTGATCTGAATTACTGCATCTCAAAATGTCTTCTACTAGAATTTGACTTGCCAAAAGTCACGGAGGTGACTTCTTCCTTCAGGATGTTTCCATAGTGTAGTGGTTATCACGTTCGCCTAACACGCGAAAGGTCCCCAGTTCGAAACTGGGTGGAAACAAATTCTTATTTGGAAGGATCTTGCATTGATCTGAATTACTGCATCTCAAAATGTCTTCTACTAGAATTTGACTTGCCAAATGTCACAGAGGTGACTTCTTCCTTCAGGGTGTTTCCATAGTGTAGTGGTTATCACGTTCGCCTCACACGCGAAAGGTCCCCAGTTCGAAACTGGGTGGAAACAATTTCTTATTTGAAAGGATCTTGCATTGATCTGAATTACTGCATCTCAAAATGTCTTCTACTAGAATTTGACTTGCCAAAAGTCATGGAGGTGACTTCTTCCTTCAGGATGTTTCCATAGTGTAGTGGTTATCACGTTCGCTTTACACGCGAAAGGTCCCCAGTTCGAAACTGGGTGGAAACAGATTCTTATTTGGAGGGATCTTGCAATGATCTGAAGCACTGCATCTCAAAAAGTCTTTTACTAGAATTTGACTTGCCAAATGTCACAGAGGTGACTTCTTCCTTCAAGTTGTTTCCATAGTGTAGTGGTTATCACGTTCGCCTCACACGCGAAAGGTCCCCAGTTCGAAACTGGGTGGAAACAAATTCTTATTTGGAAGGATCTTGCATTGATCTGAATTACTGCATCTCAAAATGTCTTCTACTAGAATTTGACTTGCCAAAAGTCACGGAGGTGACTTCTTCCTTCAGGATGTTTCCATAGTGTAGTGGTTATCACGTTCGCCTAACACGCGAAAGGTCCCCAGTTCGAAACTGGGTGGAAACAAATTCTTATTTGGAAGGATCTTGCATTGATCTGAATTACTGCATCTCAAAATGTCTTCTACTAGAATTTGACTTGCCAAATGTCACAGAGGTGACTTCTTCCTTCAGGGTGTTTCCATAGTGTAGTGGTTATCACGTTCGCCTCACACGCGAAAGGTCCCCAGTTCGAAACTGGGTGGAAACAATTTCTTATTTGAAAGGATCTTGCATTGATCTGAATTACTGCATCTCAAAATGTCTTCTACTAGAATTTGACTTGCCAAAAGTCATGGAGGTGACTTCTTCCTTCAGGATGTTTCCATAGTGTAGTGGTTATCACGTTCGCCTAACACGCGAAAGGTCCCCAGTTCGAAACTGGGTGGAAACAGATTCTTATTTGGAAGGATCTTGCATTTAGCTTAATATTTCTATCTTATGATGTCTTCAACTAGAGTTTGACTTGTCAAAAGTAATCGAGGTGACCTTTTTTTCAGGATGTTTCCATAGTGTAGTGGTTATCACGTTCGCCTCACACGCGAAAGGTCCCCAGTTCGAAACTGGGTGGAAACGATTTCTTATTTGAAAGGATCTTGCATTGATCTGAATTACTGCATCTCAAAATGTCTTCTACTAGAATTTGACTTGCCAAAAGTCATGGAGGTGACTTCTTCCTTCAGGATGTTTCCATAGTGTAGTGGTTATCACGTTCGCCTAACACGCGAAAGGTCCCCAGTTCGAAACTGGGTGGAAACAGATTCTTATTTGGAAGGATCTTGCATTTAGCTTAATATTTCGATCTTATGATGTCTTCAACTAGAGTTTGACTTGTCAAAAGTAATCGAGGTGACCTTTTTTTCAGGATGTTTCCATAGTGTAGTGGTTATCACGTTCGCTTCACACGCGAAAGGTCCCCAGTTCGAAACTGGGTGGAAACAATTTCTTATTTGAAAGGATCTTGCATTGATCTGAATTACTGCATCTCAAAATGTCTTCTACTAGAATTTGACTTGCCAAAAGTCATGGAGGTGACTTCTTCCTTCAGGATGTTTCCATAGTGTAGTGGTTATCACGTTCGCCTAACACGCGAAAGGTCCCCAGTTTGAAACTGGGTGGAAACAGATTCTTATTTGGAAGGATCTTGCATTTAGCTTAATATTTCTATCTTATGATGTCTTCAACTAGAGTTTGACTTGTCAAAAGTAATCGAGGTGACCTTTTTTTCAGGATGTTTCCATAGTGTAGTGGTTATCACGTTCGCCTCACACGCGAAAGGTCCCCAGTTCGAAACTGGGTGGAAACAATTTCTTATTTGGAAGGATCTTGCATTGATCTGAATTACTGCATCTCAAAATGTCTTCTACTAGAATTTGACTTGCCAAAAGTCATGGAGGTGACTTCTTCCTTCAGGATGTTTCCATAGTGTAGTGGTTATCACGTTCGCTTTACACGCGAAAGGTCCCCAGTTCGAAACTGGGTGGAAACAGATTCTTATTTGGAGGGATCTTGCAATGATCTGAAGTACTGCATCTCAAAAAGTCTTTTACTAGAATTTGACTTGCCAAATGTCACAGAGGTGACTTCTTCCTTCAAGTTGTTTCCATAGTGTAGTGGTTATCACGTTCGCCTCACACACGAAAGGTCCCCAGTTCGAAACTGGGTGGAAACAAATTCTTATTCGGAAGGATCTTGCATTGATCTGAATTACTGCATCTCAAAATGTCTTCTACTAGAATTTGACTTGCCAAAAGTCACGGAGGTGACTTCTTCCTTCAGGATGTTTCCATAGTGTAGTGGTTATCACGTTCGCCTCACACGCGAAAGGTCCCCAGTTCGAAACTGGGTGGAAACAATTTCTTATTTGAAAGGATCTTGCATTGATCTGAATTACTGCATCTCAAAATGTCTTCTACTAGAATTTGACTTGCCAAAAGTCATGGAGGTGACTTCTTCCTTCAGGATGTTTCCATAGTGTAGTGGTTATCACGTTCGCCTAACACGCGAAAGGTCCCCAGTTCGAAACTGGGTGGAAACAGATTCTTATTTGGAAGGATCTTGCAATGATCTGAAGTACTGCATCTCAAAAAGTCTTTTACTAGAATTTTACTTGCCAAAAGTCATGGAGGTGACTTCTTCCTTCAGGATGTTTCCATAGTGTAGTGGTTATCACGTTCGCTTTACACGCGAAAGGTCCCCAGTTCGAAACTGGGTGGAAACAGATTCTTATTTGGAGGGATCTTGCAATGATCTGAAGTACTGCATCTCAAAAAGTCTTTTACTAGAATTTTACTTGCCAAATGTCACAGAGGTGACTTCTTCCTTCAAGTTGTTTCCATAGTGTAGTGGTTATCACGTTCGCCTAACACGCGAAAAGTCCCCAGTTCGAAACTGGGTGGAAACAGATTCTTATTTGGAAGGATCTTACATTTAGCTTAATATTTCTATCTTATGATGTCTTCAACTAGAGTTTGACTTGTCAAAAGTAATCGAGGTGACCTTTTTTTCAGGATGTTTCCATAGTGTAGTGGTTATCACGTTCGCCTCACACGCGAAAGGTCCCCAGTTCGAAACTGGGTGGAAACAATTTCTTATTTGGAAGGATCTTGCATTGATCTGAATTACTGCATCTCAAAATGTCTTCTACTAGAATTTGACTTGCCAAAAGTCATGGAGGTGACTTCTTCCTTCAGGATGTTTCCATAGTGTAGTGGTTATCACGTTCGCTTTACACGCGAAAGGTCCCCAGTTCGAAACTGGGTGGAAACAGATTCTTATTTGGAGGGATCTTGCAATGATCTGAAGTACTGCATCTCAAAAAGTCTTTTACTAGAATTTTACTTGCCAAATGTCACAGAGGTGACTTCTTCCTTCAAGTTGTTTCCATAGTGTAGTGGTTATCACGTTCGCCTCACACGCGAAAGGTCCCCAGTTCGAAACTGGGTGGAAACAAATTCTTATTCGGAAGGATCTTGCATTGATCTGAATTACTGCATCTCAAAATGTCTTCTACTAGAATTTGACTTGCCAAAAGTCACGGAGGTGACTTCTTCCTTCAGGATGTTTCCTTAGTGTAGTGGTTATCACGTTCGCCTAACACGCGAAAGGTCCCCAGTTCGAAACTGGGTGGAAACAAATTCTTATTTGGAAGGATCTTCCATTGATCTGAATTACTGCATCTCAAAATGTCTTCTACTAGAATTTGACTTGCCAAATGTCACAGAGGTGACTTCTTCCTTCAGGGTGTTTCCATAGTGTAGTGGTTATCACGTTCGCCTCACACGCGAAAGGTCCCCAGTTCGAAACTGGGTGGAAACAATTTCTTATTTGAAAGGATCTTGCATTGATCTGAATTACTGCATCTCAAAATGTCTTCTACTAGAATTTGACTTGCCAAAAGTCATGGAGGTGACTTCTTCCTTCAGGATGTTTCCATAGTGTAGTGGTTATCACGTTCGCCTAACACGCGAAAGGTCCCCAGTTCGAAACTGGGTGGAAACAGATTCTTATTTGGAAGGATCTTGCATTTAGCTTAATATTTCTATCTTATGATGTCTTCAACTAGAGTTTGACTTGTCAAAAGTAATCGAGGTGACCTTTTTTTCAGGATGTTTCCATAGTGTAGTGGTTATCACGTTCGCCTCACACGCGAAAGGTCCCCAGTTCGAAACTGGGTGGAAACAATTTCTTATTTGAAAGGATCTTGCATTGATCTGAATTACTGCATCTCAAAATGTCTTCTACTAGAATTTGACTTGCCAAAAGTCATGGAGGTGACTTCTTCCTTCAGGATGTTTCCATAGTGTAGTGGTTATCACGTTCGCTTTACACGCGAAAGGTCCCCAGTTCGAAACTGGGTGGAAACAGATTGTTATTTGGAGGGATCTTGCAATGATCTGAAGTACTGCATCTCAAAAAGTCTTTTACTAGAATTTGACTTGCCAAATGTCACAGAGGTGACTTCTTCCTTCAAGTTGTTTCCATAGTGTAGTGGTTATCACGTTCGCCTCACACGCGAAAGGTCCCCAGTTCGAAACTGGGTGGAAACAAATTCTTATTCGGAAGGATCTTGCATTGATCTGAATTACTGCATCTCAAAATGTCTTCTACTAGAATTTGACTTGCCAAAAGTCACGGAGGTGACTTCTTCCTTCAGGATGTTTCCATAGTGTAGTGGTTATCACGTTCGCCTAACACGCGAAAGGTCCCCAGTTCGAAACTGGGTGGAAACAATTTCTTATTTGGAAGGATCTTGCATTGATCTGAATTACTGCATCTCAAAATGTCTTCTACTAGAATTTGACTTGCCAAATGTCACAGAGGTGACTTCTTCCTTCAGGGTGTTTCCATAGTGTAGTGGTTATCACGTTCGCCTCACACGCGGGGGCCAGCCGTGTATAGGTGTAACGGAGAAACAGCCAATCAGATTGAAGCTTTATTCTGCCCTGTGCATATCATTATCTATTTTATTATTTAATTATTTAATTGAAAGGCACGGGTTCGAATCCCGTCAGAAACATTATGAAATATGAAAAAAATGAGTGGAAGGGATTGGAAATAATTATTCTTTAAATAAATGTTCAACTGCAAATGTAAAATATAACTTAATATTTTATATAATTTGTTTTTGATGGAAGAAATGCTGCTCCTTCAGCACAGTACAATACTGCAATAATAATAATAATAATTATAATAATAATAATAATAATAATAATAATAATAATAATATAATGCAACATTGCAGAGGAGAGTACTTTTCCAGTTATTCTCTTATTTTTTGTTTAATTATCATTAATGTCTTCCAGAAGAAAAAAGAAAGGCAATGTGTAGTATTTCAGAAGAAAGGTTCCATTTTATTTGTGAACAAGTTATAAATTACAGATAGTAAACAGTTATGAACAACATTGGTTAAAAAAAACAGCATTCTGTGTGTGTGTGTGTGTGCGTGCGTGCGTGACAGGCAGTGTGTGCACGTGTGTGTCTAAGCCTGTGTGCGTGTGAAGGTGTGCGTGACAGCGTGTGTGTGAGTGTGTGATAAAATCATCTCTAAAAAGTAATACAAGTTGTTAAATTAAATAATTAAGTTATGGTTATGGGATTTTGCAGACGCCTTTGTCCAAAGTGACACACACATAAAAAAACAACATAATATTTAAAATTTAACAGGGAACAGATTAGAATGTTGGTCAAACTATAATAAGGAGAATAATAATACTAAACAACAATGTCAATTCAATCAATAGCCTAATAAAATAAGTCATGAAAATGAGGGAAAAAGCAAAAATAAACAATAATGTCCATTCAATCAATAATATAAAACAACAATGGCATGGTAAGACTATAAAAAGGATTATATTAAGTGATACAAAACATTACAGAACATTGGAGAACAGCATTCTATGACTAAATGAACACCAGCTGAAGAAGGCAAAGTGTGTGTGTGTGTGTGTGTGTGTGTGTGTGTGTGTGTGTGTGTGTGTGCCTGTGTGCGTGTGGGTCGGCTGCTGCTAGACGATACACTTAGACACTGCTGCTGGGCGATACACTGATACTGCTGCTGGCCCTGAGTCTGCTACGGCTGGACGATACACTGCCGATGCTGCTGGGTCCTGGGTGCACTGCTGTCATTGCTGATGCTGCTGGGCCCTGGGTGCGCTGCTGTCATTGCTGATGCTGCTGGGCCCTGGGTCAGCTACTGCTGGATGATACACTGCCGATGCTGCTGGGCCCTGGGTCGGCTGCTGTCAGACGATCCCCCACCACTGCTAAACCCGCCACTGCTAAACCGGCCGCTGCTGTCAGACGATACACCGCCACTGCTGAACCCGCCACTGCTGACAGACGATACACCACCACTGCTAAACCCGCCACTGCTGAACCCGCCACTGCTGACAGACGATACACCGCCACTGCTGCTGGGCTGTGGGTCCACTACTGCTGGACGATACACTGTCGATGCTGCTGGGCCCTGGGTCGACTGCTGTCAGACGATACACCGCCACTGCTGAACCCGCCACTGCTGACAGACGATACACCGCCACTGCTGCTGGGCTGTGGGTCAGCTACTGCTGGACGATACACTGTCGATGCTGCTGGGCCCTGGGTCGACTGCTGTCAGACGATACACCGCCACTGCTGCTGGGCTGTGGGTCAGCTACTGCTGCACGATACACTGTCGATGCTGCTGGGCCCTGGGTCGACTGCTGTCAGACTATACACCGCCACTGCTGCTGGGCTGTGGGTCCACTGCTGCTGGACGATACGTTGCCGATGCTGCTGGGTTCTGGGTCGACCCTGCTGAGCCCGTCTGCAGTGCCTGGTCAAGGTGCCACCACAGTCCTCTCTGTCTCCCTTTGTGTTCTGACGGACCTGTACAAATAATTAAATGTCACCATTTATGTACAGTCCTTAAAGCGGGTAACTGAATATGACCACAGCGTTGTGCTAAAACATTTGACCTACCATTGGGAGAGTATCCATTGATTTAGCTCACACAGCTGTATCGGCGCCCGACCCATCAGCCTGCGCACATCACGCTTTGGGGTCGCCTCCTTTCAGTGCCACTGTGTCCCTTGCCTCCATGCACACCCTGTCCACCCTCTTGATCTTCTAGGTAGTGGTCCCCTTCTGGCGGTACTCAAGGGCCAGTTCTGCTGCAGCGGAGAGCCACAGGGTCAGTTGGGAGGACGCGGACTCAAACCTAAAGGAGGACACAGACGCAACTTTCTATGAGGAAAAGACAAACAATTTAAATCACACCATATGGAATCCATTTTGAAGACACACACAGATCCCTGGAGTTGTAATAATAGGCTATCACTATTAGTTTGATAGTGGTGTAGTCATTAACACACATAAAAAAATCAGGTGTTCTGTTTACATATCTAAAGCATACTTAGACTTAGAATTTCGATTTCACAATGTAGTAAAAACATCTAGAGGGTCTAAACATGCTAGCCAGATTATCGGATGAGGGCTTAAATACATTTACAGAGACCCCCAGTCCTCGTAAAAGTAGTAAACAAAGATAGTCCATTCATTCATCACTGTTTTTAGCATGGAATTCCCGGTTGACATGTTTACACTTCAAAAGCATGTTTACACCTCAAATTCCAACTCCAAACTGTTGTAACACCATCTCTATGGTCTTAAGAAGTGAGCTAGGGTGTCTGATCACGTTTTTAAAGTATTTCCAGTGATCGTCAGGTCTTTACAGTGGCGATTGGTAGCTCATTCATTTTCAATGCTTTTAGCTGCTAGCATGCTAATCGTGGTTGATATTCTAACGCATCTAAAGCATATTTGCACTTTACATTTCGAGTCCACACAGTAGCAGTACATTCTCCAAGGCTTCAACACGTAAAACCAATAGTCTGATCGCATTTTAAACGCATTTCAGAGAGATCGAACCTAGCTACTTGAATGTAAACAAGCGGTGCTAGCCTAGCCAATTGGTGGCAGAGAATGTGTCAGTACGGCGCTAACAAGATATTATCACGTAAAATCATGAATATCAGACAAAGTATCCAAAAATACACCGAGTTTCATTCATTGGATAGAACATAATTAGACCAAACTTACCTGAGAGTAAAAAGTCAGTCCGATAAATGTCATCGGTAACGCCGACCACAACAAACGATTCAAAGATGGCTGCCAATATTTTTTAAAAAGCAGCTCAACAGCGCAACAGCGCCAAAATGCGTAGTGGACAAAAGCATATTGCATCCGTAGTGTTAAGAACTACCATAGAGAATGAATGGGAAAAGTTAAGAAAGTTAAGCTTAACCCTCTAACCGCCACAGGCGACTATAGTCGACAAGATGCGGTACTGAATAAAACGGCCGATTTAGTCAAATAGGGTGTCATATTTCGTTCGACTTCCACTCCACTAGATGGCAGACATGTCATACGTCATCCCCGAGTCCGAAAAAGGTCACGCTTTGAACAAAACTTTTGAGCTACAGAGCATTGAATCAGTGCGTGAAATACCGGAGCTAGTGTGCGTGTGAGCCACTTTGTCAGAGCGATATTGTCAACGTCAGCGAGTATTTGCATTAGATTATCGTCTAATGGCATCAAAAAAGTTTACCTGAAATGAAGTGTTGGGTCTTCTATTCGCGGACCCTGATTCTGAAGGGGAATATCTGCCTTTAGAAAATGACGGTGAATTGTTTAGTGAGGCTTCAGATGCGTCCGTGCCTTGCAATGATGCAGCTGGACAAAGTGAGAGTTTACTCCATAGTTTAGCTTACACCAAGCACAAACGTTGAATCGTTTGCCCAATGTCACTGGTGGGAATAATGTTTCACGGGTTAGGAGTGTTCATCGGGAAGTTAGCTGGGTGTTAGTGGTGTGGCGAACGAGGCTGGAGGTAGCATAGTGGAGGTAGCATAATGTCCATAGCGCTAGCTTCTGTCTTCTGAACGTGTGCCTCTCCACACTCGCGGCGACAGTAACGTGGTGGAGCCTTTGTCTAATAATGCCACTGGGTATGTTAGACGAGGTCGAAGTGCTCATAGGACAGTTAGGGGGGAACGTAGTGGCAGTGTGGGGAGTCGCAATGAGAATGACAGTAGGCCTAGTCCGAGCTGCGCAAATTCTCTCCACTCGGCGCGCGCGAGGCAGATCTGGCCATGCTGCTCGCATGGTGGAGGTGGTGACACGCTCTCTCCCTCTCCCTCTCCCACACACACACACACACACATTAGGTCATGCATAGTCTATCACAAGATGATGGGAATGCCGGCCCTGTATGGATAGGGATAGGGAGTCATTATCTCTACAGCAAAAGGCCTGCTACATAAAAAAAAAACGTCAGCCATTTATTAGTAATGATTTACACTGTTGATTTGCTATCTACTTCCCTGATCATTTAGGACATACAGTACACTATGTGTTCCTTTTTGTGTGTTCATGTCCTTGTGATGTGTGTGTCTTTGTCAGCTAAGAAAAAAAACAAAAAAACATAAACAAAAACAAAAAAAAAAAATTACTAACATTGTCTCTTGTCTTGTCTCGTCATATCACTCCTGATCTGTGCCTTGCCGTGGCAAATGAGCTTTTGAACTAAACAGGTCTTGTCTACTTGTGTTTGTGTGTCATCTGAATAATATATATGTGCCCCATACATGGAATCAGAGTGCCTACTGTATGTAGTAAATGGAAAATCTCTACAGCAAAAGGCCAGTCTACCGCTACATGCATTTGGTTTGTTTCTGCCATTTATTAGTAATGATTTACACAGTTTGTTCACTACTTACTATTTACCTGAGCATTCAGTATTGTGCAATATAGCATACAGAAGGTGAGGGACATTTTGGGGGGAAAGAAGTGGTGCATTTTATCATTCAAACATGCGACTTTTCATGAAAATTCTATAATCCAAGATGGCCGCCACCATATGACGTCATAATATGCAAATTAGATATAAACATTTAATCTCTACATAAACTTTGGGTCATCCTTAATATTTCTCTAATTTACAGAAAGTCTCTATCTCTTATCACTTTTAAGATATAGCCTTTTGAAATGAAGATGCCAAAATTGATCGTTTCGGAAAAAAACCTCTGGCGCCTAAAGGGTTAACTATCCACGGCTCCCTCGCGAAAGGTCCCCAGTTCGAAACTGGGTGGAAACAGATTCTTATTTGGAAGGATCTTGCATTTAGCTTAATATTTCTATCTTATGTCTTCAACTAGAGTTTGACTTGTCAAAAGTAATCGAGGTGACCTTTTTTTCAGGATGTTTCCATAGTGTAGTGGTTATCACGTTCGCCTCACACGCGAAAGGTCCCCAGTTCGAAACTGGGTGGAAACAAATTCTTATTTGGAAGGATCTTGCATTGATCTGAATTACTGCATCTCAAAATGTCTTCTACTAGAATTTGACTTGCCAAAAGTCACGGAGGTGACTTCTTCCTTCAGGATGTTTCCATAGTGTAGTGGTTATCACGTTGGCTTTACACGCTAAAGGTCCCCAGTTCGAAACTGGGTGGAAACAGATTCTTATTTGGAGGGATCTTGCAATGATCTGAAGTACTGCATCTCAAAAAGTCTTTTACTAGAATTTGACTTGCCAAATGTCACAGAGGTGACTTCTTCCTTCAAGTTGTTTCCATAGTGTAGTGGTTATCACGTTCGCCTCCCACGTGAAAGGTCCCCAGTTCGAAACTGTGTGGAAACAAATTCTTATTTGGAAGGATCTTGCATTGATCTGAATTACTGCATCTCAAAATGTCTTCTACTAGAATTTGACTTGCCAAAAGTCATGGAGGTGACTTCTTCCTTCAGGATGTTTCCATAGTGTAGTGGTTATCACGTTCGCTTTACACGCGAAAGGTCCCCAGTTCGAAACTGGGTGGAAACAGATTCTTATTTGGAGGGATCTTGCAATGATCTTAAGTACTGCATCTCAAAAAGTCTTCTACTAGAATTTGACTTGCCAAAAGTCATGGAGGTGACTTCTTCCTTCAGGATGTTTCCATAGTGTAGTGGTTATCATGTTCGCTTTACACGCGAAAGGTCCCCAGTTCGAAACTGGGTGGAAACAAATTCTTATTTGGAAGGATCTTGCATTGATCTGAATTACTGCATCTCAAAATGTCTTCTACTAGAATTTGACTTGCCAAAAGTCATGGAGGTGACTTCTTCCTTCAGGATGTTTCCATAGTGTAGTGGTTATCACGTTCGCCTCACACGCGAAAGGTCCCCAGTTCGAAACTGGGCGGAAACAGATTCTTATTTGGAAGGATCTTGCATTTAGCTTAATATTTCTATCTTATGATGTCTTCAACTAGAGTTTGACTTGTCAAAAGTAATCGAAGTGACGTTTTTTTCAGGATGTTTCCATAGTGTATTGGTTATCACGTTCGCCTCACACGCGAAAGGTCCCCAGTTCGAAACTGGGTGGAAACAGATTCTTATTTGGAAGGATCTCGCATTTAGCTTAATATTTCTATCTTATGTCTTCAACTAGAGTTTGACTTGTCAAAAGTAATCGAGGTGACCTTTTTTTCAGGATGTTTCCATAGTGTAGTGGTTATCACGTTCGCCTCACACGCGAAAGGTCCCCAGTTCGAAACTGGGTGGAAACAAATTCTTATTTGGAAGGATCTTGCATTGATCTGAATTACTGCATCTCAAAATGTCTTCTACTAGAATTTGACTTGCCAAAAGTCACGGAGGTGACTTCTTCCTTCAGGATGTTTCCATAGTGTAGTGGTTATCACGTTCGCTTTACACGCGAAAGGTCCCCAGTTCGAAACTGGGTGGAAACAGATTCTTATTTGGAGGGATCTTGCAATGATCTGAAGTACTGCATCTCAAAAAGTCTTTTACTAGAATTTGACTTGCCAAATGTCACAGAGGTGACTTCTTCCTTCAAGTTGTTTCCATAGTGTAGTGGTTTTCACGTTCGCCTCACACGTGAAAGGTCCCCAGTTCGAAACTGTGTGGAAACAAATTCTTATTTGGAAGGATCTTGCATTGATCTGAATTACTGCATCTCAAAATGTCTTCTACTAGAATTTGACTTGCCAAAAGTCATGGAGGTGACTTCTTCCTTCAGGATGTTTCCATAGTGTAGTGGTTATCACATTCGCCTAACACGCGAAAGGTCCCCAGTTCGAAACTGGGTGGAAACAGATTCTTATTTGGAAGGATCTTGCATTTAGCTTAATATTTCTATCTTATGATGTCTTCAACTAGAGTTTGACTTGTCAAAAGTAATCGAGGTGACCTTTTTTTCAGGATGTTTCCATAGTGTAGTGGTTATCACGTTCGCCTCACACGCGAAAGGTCCCCAGTTTGAAACTGGGTGGAAACAGATTCTTATTTGGAAGGATCTTGCATTTAGCTTAATATTTCTATCTTATGTCTTCAACTAGAGTTTGACTTGTCAAAAGTAATCGAGGTGACCTTTTTTTCAGGATGTTTCCATAGTGTAGTGGTTATCACGTTCGCCTCACACGCGAAAGGTCCCCAGTTCGAAACTGGGTGGAAACAAATTCTTATTTGGAAGGATCTTGCATTGATCTGAATTACTGCATCTCAAAATGTCTTCTACTAGAATTTGACTTGCCAAAAGTCACGGAGGTGACTTCTTCCTTCAGGATGTTTCCATAGTGTAGTGGTTATCACGTTCGCCTAACACGCGAAAGGTCCCTAGTTCGAAACTGGGTGGAAACAAATTCTTATTTGGAAGGATCTTGCATTGATCTGAATTACTGCATCTCAAAAAGTCTTCTACTAGAATTTGACTTGCCAAAAGTCATGGAGGTGACTTCTTCCTTCAGGATGTTTCCATAGTGTAGTGGTTATCACGTTCGCTTTACACGCGAAAGGTCCCCAGTTCGAAACTGGGTGGAAACAGATTCTTATTTGGAGGGATCGATCTGAATTACTGCATCTCAAAATGTCTTCTACTAGAATTTGACTTGCCAAAAGTCATGGAGGTGACTTCTTCCTTCAGGATGTTTCCATAGTGTAGTGGTTATCACGTTCGCCTAACACGCGAAAGGTCCCCAGTTCGAAACTGGGTGGAAACAGATTCTTATTTGGAAGGATCTTGCATTTAGCTTAATATTTCTATCTTATGATGTCTTCAACTAGAGTTTGACTTGTCAAAAGTAATCGAGGTGACCTTTTTTTCAGGATGTTTCCATAGTGTAGTGGTTATCACGTTCGCCTCACACGCGAAAGGTCCCCAGTTCGAAAATGGGTGGAAACAAATTCTTATTTGGAAGGATCTTGCATTGATCTGAATTACTGCATCTCAAAATGTCTTCTACTAGAATTTGACTTGCCAAAAGTCACGGAGGTGACTTCTTCCTTCAGGATGTTTCCATATAGGGTTAGGGTTAGGGTTAGGTAAAGGTAAGTATCCGCGGTCCTGGACCGAAGTCCAGGACTCACGTTAGGCACGGTCCTTCCCCCTCTTCATCGGGGCTTCCCCACACCAGCCTAAATAGGCTTTAAAAATTAGGCAAGTAGCCGTAAGATTAGGGTTAGCCTAAATAGGCTTAAAAAATTAGGCAAGTAGCCGTGAGGTTAGGGTTAGGGTAATGGTATGGTATAGGCCTAGTCCAAATAGACGTAATAGCCAATGTCATGCTACTATGTAGCTATGACTATGAACAAATTCCCCGAAATGGGTTAAGTTTAGGCAATAGCCGTAGGAGTAGAAAGTTCCCCAAATTGGGTTAAGGTCAGGCAAAATAGCCATAGAACCATGCCAAAAATAAGGCTATGGTGTTTCCAAAAATTAGGGTTGGCAAGCATGCTCCCTTAGTTGCAACGTTTCGACGTTTATGTGTCTTCATCAGGCTGGGGCATGTTGCTCCTTGGATGGCCAGGGACAGAATGAGGGCGATATATGACGCTCCTCCCTTTTATAGTCGCTACCAGTGTTTGAAATAATTTTCTTTTTTTAGTGTAGTTATCTGGCAGGGTAGTTTTAAGGTTCTAGCTTATGTCAGCTTAGAACCAGGAATAGTGCCTATCTTTTAGATGTGGCATCTAGCCCTTAGCAAAAGGTTGCCTATTCTAGGACTCAGCAATTAGCCAATGGTCCGAATAGAGGCGAGGCGGGATGAATGTCCCTATTAAACTACCTTTCCTCTTTTTGTAGAACTTATATTAGTCCTTAATTTAGCTTTTAGTCCCAACACCAGATACATACTTTTTTTTAATCTTTTATACTTTTTTTTGTCTTTAGTTATTTTTTGTAGGTTAGCTTATGTTAGCTTAGGATGTTATATGGCCTTTTTAGCCCTTAGTTTAGCTTTAATTAGCTTGGCTTAGGTTTTTAAACTGGCAGGTAAGTATATGGTATTTCTTGATTTTTGTGTGGTCCCATGTAACCTTCTTTTTCCCCCCCCAGGTGTGGAGAAGACACCCGAATCCAAGAGGGAGGCACAGGCTGGTTAGGTAAAGGTAAGTATCCGCGGTCCTGGACCGAAGTCCAGGACTCACGTTAGGCACGGTCCTTCCCCCTCTTCATCGGGGCTTCCCCACACCAGCCTAAATAGGCTTTAAAAATTAGGCAAGTAGCCGTAAGATTAGGGTTAGCCTAAATAGGCTTAAAAAATTAGGCAAGTAGCCGTGAGGTTAGGGTTAGGGTAATGGTATGGTATAGGCCTAGTCCAAATAGACGTAATAGCCAATGTCATGCTACTATGTAGCTATGACTATGAACAAATTCCCCGAAATGGGTTAAGTTTAGGCAATAGCCGTAGGAGTAGAAAGTTCCCCAAATTGGGTTAAGGTCAGGCAAAATAGCCATAGAACCATGCCAAAAATAAGGCTATGGTGTTTCCAAAAATTAGGGTTGGCAAGCATGCTCCCTTAGTTGCAACGTTTCGACGTTTATGTGTCTTCATCAGGCTGGGGCATGTTGCTCCTTGGATGGCCAGGGACAGAATGAGGGCGATATATGACGCTCCTCCCTTTTATAGTCGCTACCAGTGTTTGAAATAATTTTCTTTTTTTAGTGTAGTTATCTGGCAGGGTAGTTTTAAGGTTCTAGCTTATGTCAGCTTAGAACCAGGAATAGTGCCTATCTTTTAGATGTGGCATCTAGCCCTTAGCAAAAGGTTGCCTATTCTAGGACTCAGCAATTAGCCAATGGTCCGAATAGAGGCGAGGCGGGATGAATGTCCCTATTAAGGTTAGGGTTAGGGTTAGGGTTAGGTTAAGGTAAGTATCCGCGGTCTGGACCAAAGTCCAGACTCACGTTAGGCACGGTCCTTCCCACTCTTCATCAGGGCTTCCCCACACTTAGCCAGAATAGGCCTTAGAAAATTTAGGCGAAATGCCATAGGGTTATGGTTAGGGTTTAGGTATGGTTAGGCTAGTCAAAATAGACATAATAGCCCCATTGTCATGCCACAAAGTGGCTATGACGGTGAAAAATTCCCCAGATAGGGTTAAGATTAGGCACATAGCCGTAGAAAAAATTCCCAAATAGGGTTAAAGTCAGGCAAATAGCCTTAAGGTTCAAAAAATTAGGGTTAGCATACAAGCTCCCTTGTTGCAACGTTTCGATTTGTATTAATCTTCATCAGGCAGGGAGATGTTGCTCCTAGGATGGTCAGGGACGAAATGAGGGCGTTGTGTGACGCTCCTGCTTTTATAGGCTTGCTGCCAGTGTAGTAGTTAGCTATTTTCAGCTTAATCAATTGGCTTTTTTAACCTTAGTATTGCCCTTAGTATAGCTTAGTTGCTTTGATAATTTGGCTTTTTTGCCCTTAGTGTAGCTTAATTGCTTTAGTTATTTGGCTTTTGTGCCCCCTCTAGTTAGCTTTAATTAGCTTAGGTTTGTTAGGTATTATTAGCCCTTAGTTTAGCCGAGTTTAGCTTTTCTTTCCACTGACAGGTAAGTGTTGTAGTCCTATTGATTTTTTGTTGTTGTTGTTGGTCCCATTTAACCACCTTTTCACCCCCCAGGTGTGGAGAAGACACCTGAATCCAAATGGGAGGCACAGGCAGGTTAGGTTAAGGTAAGTATCCGCGGTCTGGACCAAAGTCCAGACTCACGTTAGGCACGGTCCTTCCCACTCTTCATCAGGGCTTCCCCACACTTAGCCAGAATAGGCCTTAGAAAATTTAGGCGAAATGCCATAGGGTTATGGTTAGGGTTTAGGTATGGTTAGGCTAGTCAAAATAGACATAATAGCCCCATTGTCATGCCACAAAGTGGCTATGACGGTGAAAAATTCCCCAGATAGGGTTAAGATTAGGCACATAGCCGTAGAAAAAATTCCCAAATAGGGTTAAAGTCAGGCAAATAGCCTTAAGGTTCAAAAAATTAGGGTTAGCATACAAGCTCCCTTGTTGCAACGTTTCGATTTGTATTAATCTTCATCAGGCAGGGAGATGTTGCTCCTAGGATGGTCAGGGACGAAATGAGGGCGTTGTGTGACGCTCCTGCTTTTATAGGCTTGCTGCCAGTGTAGTAGTTAGCTATTTTCAGCTTAATCAATTGGCTTTTTTAACCTTAGTATTGCCCTTAGTATAGCTTAGTTGCTTTGATAATTTGGCTTTTTTGCCCTTAGTGTAGCTTAATTGCTTTAGTTATTTGGCTTTTGTGCCCCCTCTAGTTAGCTTTAATTAGCTTAGGTTTGTTAGGTATTATTAGCCCTTAGTTTAGCCGAGTTTAGCTTTTCTTTCCACTGACAGGTAAGTGTTGTAGTCCTATTGATTTTTTGTTGTTGTTGTTGGTCCCATTTAACCACCTTTTCACCCCCCAGGTGTGGAGAAGACACCTGAATCCAAATGGGAGGCACAGGCAGGTTAGGTTAAGGTAAGTATCCGCGGTCTGGACCAAAGTCCAGACTCACGTTAGGCACGGTCCTTCCCACTCTTCATCAGGGCTTCCCCACACTTAGCCAGAATAGGCCTTAGAAAATTTAGGCGAAATGCCATAGGGTTATGGTTAGGGTTTAGGTATGGTTAGGCTAGTCAAAATAGACATAATAGCCCCATTGTCATGCCACAAAGTGGCTATGACGGTGAAAAATTCCCCAGATAGGGTTAAGATTAGGCACATAGCCGTAGAAAAAATTCCCAAATAGGGTTAAAGTCAGGCAAATAGCCTTAAGGTTCAAAAAATTAGGGTTAGCATACAAGCTCCCTTGTTGCAACGTTTCGATTTGTATTAATCTTCATCAGGCAGGGAGATGTTGCTCCTAGGATGGTCAGGGACGAAATGAGGGCGTTGTGTGACGCTCCTGCTTTTATAGGCTTGCTGCCAGTGTAGTAGTTAGCTATTTTCAGCTTAATCAATTGGCTTTTTTAACCTTAGTATTGCCCTTAGTATAGCTTAGTTGCTTTGATAATTTGGCTTTTTTGCCCTTAGTGTAGCTTAATTGCTTTAGTTATTTGGCTTTTGTGCCCCCTCTAGTTAGCTTTAATTAGCTTAGGTTTGTTAGGTATTATTAGCCCTTAGTTTAGCCGAGTTTAGCTTTTCTTTCCACTGACAGGTAAGTGTTGTAGTCCTATTGATTTTTTGTTGTTGTTGTTGGTCCCATTTAACCACCTTTTCACCCCCCAGGTGTGGAGAAGACACCTGAATCCAAATGGGAGGCACAGGCAGGTTAGGTTAAGGTAAGTATCCGCGGTCTGGACCAAAGTCCAGACTCACGTTAGGCACGGTCCTTCCCACTCTTCATCAGGGCTTCCCCACACTTAGCCAGAATAGGCCTTAGAAAATTTAGGCGAAATGCCATAGGGTTATGGTTAGGGTTTAGGTATGGTTAGGCTAGTCAAAATAGACATAATAGCCCCATTGTCATGCCACAAAGTGGCTATGACGGTGAAAAATTCCCCAGATAGGGTTAAGATTAGGCACATAGCCGTAGAAAAAATTCCCAAATAGGGTTAAAGTCAGGCAAATAGCCTTAAGGTTCAAAAAATTAGGGTTAGCATACAAGCTCCCTTGTTGCAACGTTTCGATTTGTATTAATCTTCATCAGGCAGGGAGATGTTGCTCCTAGGATGGTCAGGGACGAAATGAGGGCGTTGTGTGACGCTCCTGCTTTTATAGGCTTGCTGCCAGTGTAGTAGTTAGCTATTTTCAGCTTAATCAATTGGCTTTTTTAACCTTAGTATTGCCCTTAGTATAGCTTAGTTGCTTTGATAATTTGGCTTTTTTGCCCTTAGTGTAGCTTAATTGCTTTAGTTATTTGGCTTTTGTGCCCCCTCTAGTTAGCTTTAATTAGCTTAGGTTTGTTAGGTATTATTAGCCCTTAGTTTAGCCGAGTTTAGCTTTTCTTTCCACTGACAGGTAAGTGTTGTAGTCCTATTGATTTTTTGTTGTTGTTGTTGGTCCCATTTAACCACCTTTTCACCCCCCAGGTGTGGAGAAGACACCTGAATCCAAATGGGAGGCACAGGCAGGTTAGGTTAAGGTAAGTATCCGCGGTCTGGACCAAAGTCCAGACTCACGTTAGGCACGGTCCTTCCCACTCTTCATCAGGGCTTCCCCACACTTAGCCAGAATAGGCCTTAGAAAATTTAGGCGAAATGCCATAGGGTTATGGTTAGGGTTTAGGTATGGTTAGGCTAGTCAAAATAGACATAATAGCCCCATTGTCATGCCACAAAGTGGCTATGACGGTGAAAAATTCCCCAGATAGGGTTAAGATTAGGCACATAGCCGTAGAAAAAATTCCCAAATAGGGTTAAAGTCAGGCAAATAGCCTTAAGGTTCAAAAAATTAGGGTTAGCATACAAGCTCCCTTGTTGCAACGTTTCGATTTGTATTAATCTTCATCAGGCAGGGAGATGTTGCTCCTAGGATGGTCAGGGACGAAATGAGGGCGTTGTGTGACGCTCCTGCTTTTATAGGCTTGCTGCCAGTGTAGTAGTTAGCTATTTTCAGCTTAATCAATTGGCTTTTTTAACCTTAGTATTGCCCTTAGTATAGCTTAGTTGCTTTGATAATTTGGCTTTTTTGCCCTTAGTGTAGCTTAATTGCTTTAGTTATTTGGCTTTTGTGCCCCCTCTAGTTAGCTTTAATTAGCTTAGGTTTGTTAGGTATTATTAGCCCTTAGTTTAGCCGAGTTTAGCTTTTCTTTCCACTGACAGGTAAGTGTTGTAGTCCTATTGATTTTTTGTTGTTGTTGTTGGTCCCATTTAACCACCTTTTCACCCCCCAGGTGTGGAGAAGACACCTGAATCCAAATGGGAGGCACAGGCAGGTTAGGTTAAGGTAAGTATCCGCGGTCTGGACCAAAGTCCAGACTCACGTTAGGCACGGTCCTTCCCACTCTTCATCAGGGCTTCCCCACACTTAGCCAGAATAGGCCTTAGAAAATTTAGGCGAAATGCCATAGGGTTATGGTTAGGGTTTAGGTATGGTTAGGCTAGTCAAAATAGACATAATAGCCCCATTGTCATGCCACAAAGTGGCTATGACGGTGAAAAATTCCCCAGATAGGGTTAAGATTAGGCACATAGCCGTAGAAAAAATTCCCAAATAGGGTTAAAGTCAGGCAAATAGCCTTAAGGTTCAAAAAATTAGGGTTAGCATACAAGCTCCCTTGTTGCAACGTTTCGATTTGTATTAATCTTCATCAGGCAGGGAGATGTTGCTCCTAGGATGGTCAGGGACGAAATGAGGGCGTTGTGTGACGCTCCTGCTTTTATAGGCTTGCTGCCAGTGTAGTAGTTAGCTATTTTCAGCTTAATCAATTGGCTTTTTTAACCTTAGTATTGCCCTTAGTATAGCTTAGTTGCTTTGATAATTTGGCTTTTTTGCCCTTAGTGTAGCTTAATTGCTTTAGTTATTTGGCTTTTGTGCCCCCTCTAGTTAGCTTTAATTAGCTTAGGTTTGTTAGGTATTATTAGCCCTTAGTTTAGCCGAGTTTAGCTTTTCTTTCCACTGACAGGTAAGTGTTGTAGTCCTATTGATTTTTTGTTGTTGTTGTTGGTCCCATTTAACCACCTTTTCACCCCCCAGGTGTGGAGAAGACACCTGAATCCAAATGGGAGGCACAGGCAGGTTAGGTTAAGGTAAGTATCCGCGGTCTGGACCAAAGTCCAGACTCACGTTAGGCACGGTCCTTCCCACTCTTCATCAGGGCTTCCCCACACTTAGCCAGAATAGGCCTTAGAAAATTTAGGCGAAATGCCATAGGGTTATGGTTAGGGTTTAGGTATGGTTAGGCTAGTCAAAATAGACATAATAGCCCCATTGTCATGCCACAAAGTGGCTATGACGGTGAAAAATTCCCCAGATAGGGTTAAGATTAGGCACATAGCCGTAGAAAAAATTCCCAAATAGGGTTAAAGTCAGGCAAATAGCCTTAAGGTTCAAAAAATTAGGGTTAGCATACAAGCTCCCTTGTTGCAACGTTTCGATTTGTATTAATCTTCATCAGGCAGGGAGATGTTGCTCCTAGGATGGTCAGGGACGAAATGAGGGCGTTGTGTGACGCTCCTGCTTTTATAGGCTTGCTGCCAGTGTAGTAGTTAGCTATTTTCAGCTTAATCAATTGGCTTTTTTAACCTTAGTATTGCCCTTAGTATAGCTTAGTTGCTTTGATAATTTGGCTTTTTTGCCCTTAGTGTAGCTTAATTGCTTTAGTTATTTGGCTTTTGTGCCCCCTCTAGTTAGCTTTAATTAGCTTAGGTTTGTTAGGTATTATTAGCCCTTAGTTTAGCCGAGTTTAGCTTTTCTTTCCACTGACAGGTAAGTGTTGTAGTCCTATTGATTTTTTGTTGTTGTTGTTGGTCCCATTTAACCACCTTTTCACCCCCCAGGTGTGGAGAAGACACCTGAATCCAAATGGGAGGCACAGGCAGGTTAGGTTAAGGTAAGTATCCGCGGTCTGGACCAAAGTCCAGACTCACGTTAGGCACGGTCCTTCCCACTCTTCATCAGGGCTTCCCCACACTTAGCCAGAATAGGCCTTAGAAAATTTAGGCGAAATGCCATAGGGTTATGGTTAGGGTTTAGGTATGGTTAGGCTAGTCAAAATAGACATAATAGCCCCATTGTCATGCCACAAAGTGGCTATGACGGTGAAAAATTCCCCAGATAGGGTTAAGATTAGGCACATAGCCGTAGAAAAAATTCCCAAATAGGGTTAAAGTCAGGCAAATAGCCTTAAGGTTCAAAAAATTAGGGTTAGCATACAAGCTCCCTTGTTGCAACGTTTCGATTTGTATTAATCTTCATCAGGCAGGGAGATGTTGCTCCTAGGATGGTCAGGGACGAAATGAGGGCGTTGTGTGACGCTCCTGCTTTTATAGGCTTGCTGCCAGTGTAGTAGTTAGCTATTTTCAGCTTAATCAATTGGCTTTTTTAACCTTAGTATTGCCCTTAGTATAGCTTAGTTGCTTTGATAATTTGGCTTTTTTGCCCTTAGTGTAGCTTAATTGCTTTAGTTATTTGGCTTTTGTGCCCCCTCTAGTTAGCTTTAATTAGCTTAGGTTTGTTAGGTATTATTAGCCCTTAGTTTAGCCGAGTTTAGCTTTTCCTAGGGTTAGGGTTAGGGTTAGGGTTAGGGTTAGGGTTAGGGTTAGGAAATTAGAATTAAAATTTTCTTTGGTGAGTGGTTGTTTGGACCATTATGCACTGGCCAGTTGTCCCCGCCCCACTAATCCCATCTAAAAGTCAAATAAAATAAAGTAAAATAAAATAAAATAAATAAGTTAAAAGGATAAAGAGAGGAGCTGTAAAAAAAGACACAGAGTGGTTTAAAATTTCAATTTAATTTTTCATTAAAACCTGTTGGGTGTAATGTTTGAAGTTTTAAAATCCACAATCTCTCTGCTCTTTTCCTCTGTAAAACAGTCCAGCCTGGGTTCCCTTCAAGGCCACAGACCCTCAAATGTGTGATGTCGTGCGTTTGGAAGTGTGTGACGAGGTAAGTGTTGAGTGTATTTTTGTGTATGTTGTGCAGATGCTGTTTGAGGCGTGTGCGTAGTGTATGTCCAGTTTCCCCGATGTACAACATGTGACAAAAAGTACAGGTGATGGCATAAACTAAATTAGGAGTGTCTAAATTTAAAGGGTTAATGGGTGCAGAGCAGTGACTGTGAATATTAGTGATGAATAAGTGAGGGGTGAAGTGTAGGTTTTCTTTAGGGGGTGGGGGTTGTAGGTGGCGGGTGAAGGTGGTGCGTATGAGGAGGTCCTTGAGGTTTTTATTTCGTCTATATGCAGAGATGAGTGTGTGGTGTTGGAAGGTGGGGTCTGTTGTTTGGAATTCAGTATAATGTTGTTTCAGTGTGTGGTGTAGGTGTTGTATGCCGTGTGAATAGGTGCCAATAAGGGGCAGGAGATGGGGTGGGTCAGGGTTGGGGTTAGGAAGAGGGTTGGGGTTAGGAAAAGGGTTGGGGTTAGGGTTAGGAAGAGGGTTGGGGTTAGGGTTAGGAAAAGGGTTAGGGTTAAGGTTAGGAAAAGGGTTTGGGTTAAGGTTAGGAAAAGGGTTGGGATGAGGATCTGGGTCTGGGTCGGGGTCCGGGTTGGGGTTAGGAGGAAGGTCTGGTGTGGGAGTGGGTGATGGGCAAGTGTTTGGGGTGTATGAGTGAGTGGGAGCAAGGCCGGCCAGAGTCAAGTGCTTGATGTGGCGGAGGAAACGTTTAGAATAGTGCCTCTTACGGAGGGCTTGAAAGAGTTGTTGTATGGCATGGTGAAGGTCTGTGGGAAAGGAGCAGATGCGGTGAAAGCGGATTATTTGTGATTTAACTATGGATCTAAACGTGTGTTTGGGGTGATTACTGTGCTTGTGTAAAAGTGAATGAGTGTCTGTGGGTTTAAAATAAACTTTAGATCTAAAAGTTTTGTGTGTGGGTGAAACGGGGGTGAAAAAGATGGTGGTGTCTAGAAAATTAATCTGGTGGGGGTCAATAGTGGCCTTGAGTGAGATGGATGGGTGATGTGAGTTTAAGGTGTCTAAAAAAGTGTTGAAATCCTGTAGGGGGTGTGGCCAAGCTCCAATGATGTCATCCAGAAAACGAAAATAAAAAGTGGGTTGAAGGGGGCACTTGGCTAAGGCGGCCTGCTCCCACTCACTCATGTAAATGTTGGCGTAGGAAGGTGCAAAGCGTTGACCCATGGCAGTCCCATGTACTTGTAGGTAAAGTTTATTGTCAAAGTTAAAATCATTGTGAGTGAGACAGATTTCTAAAAGTTGCAGGAGGATGGTGTCCGGTCTGTGAGGGTCTGGGTACTTTTGAAAAGTGTTTTGAACTGCTTGTAATCCGGCGGGGGTGTTGATATTGGTGTAAAGGCTATCTACGTCTAAGGTGAAGAGGTAAGTGTGGTGTGGGACTGCCATGGGTCGAAGCCTGGTGAGGAAGTGGTATGTATCCTTGAGGTAGGAGGGGTGTCTGTTGGAAAGGGGGTTAAGATAGGAGTCAATATAGATGGATATGTTGTATGTGGTGCTGTTGCAGTCTGACACTATGGGACGACCAGGAGGAACCTGAGAGGGAACTGTCCAGGTGTGTGGGGGTTTGTGAATTTTGGGGAGGAGATAGAATTGACGTGGTCGGGGGTGATCTGGTCCTTGTAAAAATATGCTTTGTTTATGGTTAATAAAGTGTTGTTGGTAGAGTGAGGTGACTAACCGGCGGATTTCTGACTGTGCTGCGGGTTGGGTGGACTGTGCAATGGGTGAATAGAACTGGGTGTTGTTAAGCTGTCTGTGTGCTTCAGTGAGGTAGTGATGGGTGTCCATGATTACAATTTTGGAACCCTTATCTGCCGGTTTGATGACTATGAATTTATTGTTGGTGAGTTGTGAAATGGCCTGTTTTTCTGCTAGTGTGAGGTTACTGGTGGTGGGGGGAGGGAGGTGCCTGAGAAAGGAATTGAGTGCCTGCCTGTCCCTGTGAATGTGTTTAACTAATTTCTTATCTAATTGTGAAGTGTGGGGTTCCCAAGTGGAGGGAAGAGTGAAAGGGGTGGGCGTGTAGGTGTCGTCTGAGGGAAAGTGCTGGAGAATTTTGAGGCGGCGGTGATAAAGGTGTAGGTCCCTCTGGAGTTCCTCCCGGTCAATCCGAGTGGTGTGTGGAATGAATGTAAGCCCCCTTTCCAACAGAGAGCGTTGTGGGGAAGTGGGTTGGAAAAGGGTGGAGAGGTTCATGATTAAATCATGAGGGAGGGTGGGAGTGGGTTGAGGGGGTGAATGTGCAGGAGGGGGGGTGGGGGTGGGAGTAGGGGGGGCCAGGGTTATGGGTGGAGTTATTGAAAATGTAAGTATTGGCACCAGTGTGTAAAGATAGTCTGAGCTGTATGGGGTGTCCAGTGTATGTTATCTTGGGTGGTGTGAAAGGTGTCTGGGGGGATAGTGGGGATGTGGGGGAAGTGGGAAGTTATAAAGTTGTTAATGTGAGTGAGGTTGTCCTTCTGTTGGGTAGTGAGGCGGGGTGAGAAATTTATAAGTGGAATGTGTATGATTGCATCGGGGAAAACTGTAGAAGCATGTTTGTAGAGGATGAGGAATTGTCTGATGCTGGTGTTTTTGGGGTCGTGGTCCTTGTTGTTGAGGCCCACTGACAAGACCACCGACTTCACTTGGGGAAGGGGGGTGGTTTTTTGTAAGAGTTTGGCAAAATGGTAGATGGTGGCTCCGGGGTAACTGTCAATTTGTACATCGGGATGGGTGAAGGGGGGAATCCTATTGAGATTTGAATCTCCTATGAAAACTAGGGGTTTGTGTATTGTAATGGACCATTCTTCCAGTTTATTTCTAAGGGCACGGTGGTAAGTGGGGTGGAAGAGATGTGTAGTGGGTGGTGTGGGTTGTAGGAGGAGGTTGCAAATGGTGTGTGGTGAGGTGGAGGTGTGGGGTGTGGAAGGGATAGGAGGATTGGGTGTCTCCGGCGGTCCCACAGCTGGTGATGGAGAGGGCTCAGCTGCGGTTGTGACAAATCGTTTGACTTGATGAGTCCGCCCTTTCGTCATCGCCCTCTCCAGCTGTGGAGGCGCCGGAGTCTCCCTCTCCTCCTCTGGTGGGTGCTGTGGGGATAAGGGAGTTATGTTATCGAGGGTATGCACTACTAAATGGTTGGGGGGTTGTGTAGGTGTTGGCCTGGGTGAGTGTGTGGTGGTGGGGGTAGTGTTTGCTTCAGGTTGGCTGTGTGCTGTGTGGTGAAACTGTGTTGTGACTCTAAATTTGGGACGCTGGGGTAGTGGTTCTGCTGTATGTGCTTGTGATGTTATGTAGGGGGAAAGGTGTGTGGTTGTGTTGGTAGGAGTGCGGGGAGGTGTAGAGTGTGGTGTAGTGTGTGTGTCAGCTGTCCGTGTTGTATGTGTGTGAGTCTGAAGGTTGGTGGATCCTGGTGTTGTGTTGTGATTGTGTATGGTTGGAAGGGTGGAAGTGGGAGGGGAAGTGGAAGTAGGGTAGGAAAGTGTTTGAGCTAATGTGTCTGTGTTTGTGTGTGATGGTGAGGTTGTGGATGAAAGTGGTGGAAAATCTGAGAGGCATGTTAAGTTAGGTGGGGGGGTATGGGAAAGAGGGGGTATGGGCAAAGGGGCCGGGGTAGGGGGGTTGAGGGCCAGGTGAACTGTGGGAAGAGTGGAGTCGGTGAATCTTTTCTGGTACCTCTTCCTGGCCCAGCCACACGCTATTTGAAAGGCTGTATTGTTAAAAGGTGGTAAAAGTGTAGTGAAGTTTAAAATCTGTGAAGTGTAGTGGTTGTGTAAAATCTGCATGCTCTGCTCCATCCACTGTGTGGTGTTGTTTTTGAGTAGTTCTAGTGTCTGGGGTGTGGGGGCGGCTGGTTTGATGAATTCCGTGAGTTTAGTGACCTGTCTGTGCATGCCTGTGGGGAAAGTGTGTGTGTCCAGAGCTGTGTGTGTGATCTGTTTGTGATGTGTGACTTGAATTAGTTTAAAATAGTGTTTGGCTTGTTGGCGTGTGAGGGGATCTGGTTCGTGTCTGAGAGTGTTTGTGTACATGTCTGGTGGTGGAGTAGGGTGTGTGTGTGAAGAAGAGGGGGGTCTAGTGGAGGCTAGGGTGGATGCATATGTGCGTGTATGTGTGGGCCTAGGGGGTCTATGTGTGTGAATGTATCTGGTGTTGGGTGGGGGCATAGGTAGGAGAGGACGTGTTATGTGAAGGTAGGAGTGGGTAGGGTATTGTAAAGGAAAGTCTCTATGTGTGGGGTTGGAAATTGCATTTCTGTAAGTGTGAGGGGGGGTGGGTAGGAGTGCAGTGGGTCTAGGACGGGGTTGGGGTCTAAAGGGGGGATGTCTAGGAGTGGGTCTAGCTAAGTGTTTGGGAGGGGGAAGCGTGGCAGACATATGTTATGGGTGGATGGAGACACAGCATGCAGTAAAAACAAAGAAATAATTAAAATGGATTAAATGAAGGATATAAAAAATATATGAAGTGTAGATGTATGGGGTAGGGACTAAGAGAAAAAGAAAGAAAAGTGTGTTTGTGTATGTGTGTGTGTGTGTGTAGGTGTGTGTGTGTGTGTGTGTGTGTGTGTGTGGTGTAAGGTTGAGGAGTGGGGAGGGAGGAAGTTAAAGGTGAACAGTGGAATAAAAAGAATTAGGAAAAAAGTAAAGAAAAAGGGCTAGGAGTGTAAGGCTAGGCTAATCCATGTGGGGTAGGTAAGATTAAAGTAAATGTGTGTAGTGATGGGTATAGCTAGGTGGACAGAATTAGAGGGGGCAAAGAAAAGGTGTGGGTAAAAGGACTTGTAGAAAAAGGGAAAGGGCAAATAAAATAATTTTAATTAAGAGAGAAAGACTAAAATGTGAAGGGGATAGCTAAAAATGTAAGAAAACAACGAGTCAAAACAGGCTTAAACAAGATTAAAAGGGGAAAGCTGTGGGGAAATCTTACCTCAGTAAAAGCAGTAGTCCAAGTAAAAAAGGCTCACCTAAGCGGTTAGGTGAGCCTCAGGGTCCAGTGGAAACTTTATTTTACAGCCAGTGGTACAGAATCCTTGTGTTAAGGTTGGAATAACCTGTCCGGATAGTTTATGGAGAAGGGTGAAGTTGTTGATCCAGTGATGAGTCCTTGATGGTTTCTTGAGAGAATTTTGTCCTTGTTTCAGAGGGGAATCTCCACAGCTTCCCAATATAAAATTTCTTAAGTTTTATTATTAAAAAAGCCAAATAGCTTAGGTAAGAACTTCTAAAAACGAATTTAAAAGTTTTAGCACTGTGTTGAGTCTTTGTATTTAAGAATTATAAAAAGCCGACGTTTCGTAGCATTGCTACTTCCTCAGGGCTAGGCTGTGTTTGTAGTGTGGTGTCCTATATGTAGGAGGGGAAGTTGGGAAAAGGAAGTGGGAGTCAGGTGTTCTAGAAGAGAACTTGGGATTGGTTAAAAAATGATGATGTAAGGTGATGGATGTGATTGACATCCAATTGGTGTGTAGGAAATAAAACTTAGAGGGACAAAATAAACATTAGTGGATGATAACCTTTGAGTGCCCAGTGGTAAAGTGGCTAAGGCACAGGTCTGGGGATGGGAAGGTCATGGGTTCAAACCCAAGAGTGAACAGAACAAATAAAATAAAAAAATGGCATTTATGAAAAGGAGATATTTGTATTTTGTATAAATTTAAATTAGAGTCTAAGTAGAGGTCTATGTGTTTGGATGAAGTTCGTTTTTAGTAGGTGAATGCTGTGTGGGGAGGGGAAGCTATGTGAATAAGGAAATTAAGGAGTAGGGGGAGAAGGATGTAGTTGGGGTAAATCCCTACTAAGGTTCTGGTGGTGTAGTGGTCAGGGCAGGGGTCTGGCAGTGCAGAGGTCCTGGGTTCAAGCCCCTGTCAAAACAACCCAACTTTTGAGAAAAGTAAAGGGAGTAAAAATAAAAAAAAGGGTGGAAGAGGAATGAATCCATTATGTGTGTGGGTGTTTGCAAGTAGAAGGAAGGGTTCTATATAATGAACCTGTAGTGTTGGAAAAAGTGGTGCTGTGAAAAAAGAAAAGGTTTAGAACCTAGAAGGGCTGGGGAGGAGCAAGGGATAGTTGTTGTAGGGGATAACCAAAAGCTCCATAGTGTAGTGGTTAGGGCACTAGTCTGGGACTCCAAGGTTCATGGGTTCAAATGGGCCCAGCAGTCAGGTTCACTTTTTAGGAGAGCTATATATTAAATAAATAAAGGGAGGGGGGGGGGGGGGGGGGAAAGAAAAGGACCTCAATCTCCTATATAGAATAAATGATAAAAAATTAAAATAAATAAAATAAATAGAGCAGGAAAGTGAAAGGGGTGGAAAACAACTAGTCTAAGAGTAAGAGCAGTGGCCCAGTGGTCATGATGTGGCACCTGGGCTCCGGAGGCCCGGGTTCAAATCCCAGAAGGGAAATGTTTTCCTTAACAGGATTATAAAAGGAAAATATATAGATAAAAGAAAGGTTAAAAGATTATAATTGTTGCTGTGGTCTAGTGGTAAAGTAGCCGACCAACAACTTAAGGACCTGGGTTCAAGTATGGGTCTGTGCTTGGCGGCTAGACCAGGAAGGTGTCAGTGGGCAAGGGAAACCAGGCCTAGACTGGTTAAAAATAGGTTTAAAAGGTTATTGTTTTCTTTTTTCAGTTTGGTCCAGTGAAATGCAGACTAAAAGGTGGGAGCTGGGGGCGGTGGAACAACGGCACGGGCTAGGTTAGGAAATTAGAATTAAAATTTTCTTTGGTGAGTGGTTGTTTGGACCATTATGCACTGGCCAGTTGTCCCCGCCCCACTAATCCCATCTAAAAGTCAAATAAAATAAAGTAAAATAAAATAAAATAAATAAGTTAAAAGGATAAAGAGAGGAGCTGTAAAAAAAGACACAGAGTGGTTTAAAATTTCAATTTAATTTTTCATTAAAACCTGTTGGGTGTAATGTTTGAAGTTTTAAAATCCACAATCTCTCTGCTCTTTTCCTCTGTAAAACAGTCCAGCCTGGGTTCCCTTCAAGGCCACAGACCCTCAAATGTGTGATGTCGTGCGTTTGGAAGTGTGTGACGAGGTAAGTGTTGAGTGTATTTTTGTGTATGTTGTGCAGATGCTGTTTGAGGCGTGTGCGTAGTGTATGTCCAGTTTCCCCGATGTACAACATGTGACAAAAAGTACAGGTGATGGCATAAACTAAATTAGGAGTGTCTAAATTTAAAGGGTTAATGGGTGCAGAGCAGTGACTGTGAATATTAGTGATGAATAAGTGAGGGGTGAAGTGTAGGTTTTCTTTAGGGGGTGGGGGTTGTAGGTGGCGGGTGAAGGTGGTGCGTATGAGGAGGTCCTTGAGGTTTTTATTTCGTCTATATGCAGAGATGAGTGTGTGGTGTTGGAAGGTGGGGTCTGTTGTTTGGAATTCAGTATAATGTTGTTTCAGTGTGTGGTGTAGGTGTTGTATGCCGTGTGAATAGGTGCCAATAAGGGGCAGGAGATGGGGTGGGTCAGGGTTGGGGTTAGGAAGAGGGTTGGGGTTAGGAAAAGGGTTGGGGTTAGGGTTAGGAAGAGGGTTGGGGTTAGGGTTAGGAAAAGGGTTAGGGTTAAGGTTAGGAAAAGGGTTTGGGTTAAGGTTAGGAAAAGGGTTGGGATGAGGATCTGGGTCTGGGTCGGGGTCCGGGTTGGGGTTAGGAGGAAGGTCTGGTGTGGGAGTGGGTGATGGGCAAGTGTTTGGGGTGTATGAGTGAGTGGGAGCAAGGCCGGCCAGAGTCAAGTGCTTGATGTGGCGGAGGAAACGTTTAGAATAGTGCCTCTTACGGAGGGCTTGAAAGAGTTGTTGTATGGCATGGTGAAGGTCTGTGGGAAAGGAGCAGATGCGGTGAAAGCGGATTATTTGTGATTTAACTATGGATCTAAACGTGTGTTTGGGGTGATTACTGTGCTTGTGTAAAAGTGAATGAGTGTCTGTGGGTTTAAAATAAACTTTAGATCTAAAAGTTTTGTGTGTGGGTGAAACGGGGGTGAAAAAGATGGTGGTGTCTAGAAAATTAATCTGGTGGGGGTCAATAGTGGCCTTGAGTGAGATGGATGGGTGATGTGAGTTTAAGGTGTCTAAAAAAGTGTTGAAATCCTGTAGGGGGTGTGGCCAAGCTCCAATGATGTCATCCAGAAAACGAAAATAAAAAGTGGGTTGAAGGGGGCACTTGGCTAAGGCGGCCTGCTCCCACTCACTCATGTAAATGTTGGCGTAGGAAGGTGCAAAGCGTTGACCCATGGCAGTCCCATGTACTTGTAGGTAAAGTTTATTGTCAAAGTTAAAATCATTGTGAGTGAGACAGATTTCTAAAAGTTGCAGGAGGATGGTGTCCGGTCTGTGAGGGTCTGGGTACTTTTGAAAAGTGTTTTGAACTGCTTGTAATCCGGCGGGGGTGTTGATATTGGTGTAAAGGCTATCTACGTCTAAGGTGAAGAGGTAAGTGTGGTGTGGGACTGCCATGGGTCGAAGCCTGGTGAGGAAGTGGTATGTATCCTTGAGGTAGGAGGGGTGTCTGTTGGAAAGGGGGTTAAGATAGGAGTCAATATAGATGGATATGTTGTATGTGGTGCTGTTGCAGTCTGACACTATGGGACGACCAGGAGGAACCTGAGAGGGAACTGTCCAGGTGTGTGGGGGTTTGTGAATTTTGGGGAGGAGATAGAATTGACGTGGTCGGGGGTGATCTGGTCCTTGTAAAAATATGCTTTGTTTATGGTTAATAAAGTGTTGTTGGTAGAGTGAGGTGACTAACCGGCGGATTTCTGACTGTGCTGCGGGTTGGGTGGACTGTGCAATGGGTGAATAGAACTGGGTGTTGTTAAGCTGTCTGTGTGCTTCAGTGAGGTAGTGATGGGTGTCCATGATTACAATTTTGGAACCCTTATCTGCCGGTTTGATGACTATGAATTTATTGTTGGTGAGTTGTGAAATGGCCTGTTTTTCTGCTAGTGTGAGGTTACTGGTGGTGGGGGGAGGGAGGTGCCTGAGAAAGGAATTGAGTGCCTGCCTGTCCCTGTGAATGTGTTTAACTAATTTCTTATCTAATTGTGAAGTGTGGGGTTCCCAAGTGGAGGGAAGAGTGAAAGGGGTGGGCGTGTAGGTGTCGTCTGAGGGAAAGTGCTGGAGAATTTTGAGGCGGCGGTGATAAAGGTGTAGGTCCCTCTGGAGTTCCTCCCGGTCAATCCGAGTGGTGTGTGGAATGAATGTAAGCCCCCTTTCCAACAGAGAGCGTTGTGGGGAAGTGGGTTGGAAAAGGGTGGAGAGGTTCATGATTAAATCATGAGGGAGGGTGGGAGTGGGTTGAGGGGGTGAATGTGCAGGAGGGGGGGTGGGGGTGGGAGTAGGGGGGGCCAGGGTTATGGGTGGAGTTATTGAAAATGTAAGTATTGGCACCAGTGTGTAAAGATAGTCTGAGCTGTATGGGGTGTCCAGTGTATGTTATCTTGGGTGGTGTGAAAGGTGTCTGGGGGGATAGTGGGGATGTGGGGGAAGTGGGAAGTTATAAAGTTGTTAATGTGAGTGAGGTTGTCCTTCTGTTGGGTAGTGAGGCGGGGTGAGAAATTTATAAGTGGAATGTGTATGATTGCATCGGGGAAAACTGTAGAAGCATGTTTGTAGAGGATGAGGAATTGTCTGATGCTGGTGTTTTTGGGGTCGTGGTCCTTGTTGTTGAGGCCCACTGACAAGACCACCGACTTCACTTGGGGAAGGGGGGTGGTTTTTTGTAAGAGTTTGGCAAAATGGTAGATGGTGGCTCCGGGGTAACTGTCAATTTGTACATCGGGATGGGTGAAGGGGGGAATCCTATTGAGATTTGAATCTCCTATGAAAACTAGGGGTTTGTGTATTGTAATGGACCATTCTTCCAGTTTATTTCTAAGGGCACGGTGGTAAGTGGGGTGGAAGAGATGTGTAGTGGGTGGTGTGGGTTGTAGGAGGAGGTTGCAAATGGTGTGTGGTGAGGTGGAGGTGTGGGGTGTGGAAGGGATAGGAGGATTGGGTGTCTCCGGCGGTCCCACAGCTGGTGATGGAGAGGGCTCAGCTGCGGTTGCGGTTATTTTTTTGGCCACAAGTCGTGCAGCGTTGGTGTTAGACTGGCGGCACCCCCATGCACCCCCATGTTTTCTGACGCTCCGGACGCAATGGCGCCACTCCCGTCTCGCTGTGACCTTGCGTCGCGGAGATAGGCGGTTGGCTAGGGCCAGAATCGTATGTGAATCCGCAGCTAGCGTGACATGTTCATCACATACGACTCCCGAGTTAGCGGGTTTTCACTCTTGGCCCCTTAGTGGCAGTATGGGAGAATGACAGTCTGTTCCATTTTTCATCACATACGACTCCCGAGGTAGCGCGTATTCACTCTAAGAGTGCAAGTTGGTTTTTTGGCCACAAGTCGTGCAGCGTTGGTGTTAGACTGGCGGCACCCCCATGCACCCCCATGTTTTCTGACGCTCCGGACGCAACGGCGCCACCCCCGTCTCGCTGTGACCTTGCGTCGCGGAGCTAGGCGGTTGGCTAGGGCCAGAATCATATACGAATCCGCAGTTAGCGTGCTTCCACATGCGGGGGGGGGTCGGGATTCACATGTGAGCACCTCCCTAGCGTGACTAGTGTCGCCCTCGTGTGGAAATCAGGCAGCTATGCCTCAGTGTTTTCACTCCTACTATCCCTGACTATGATAGGGGGTAATAGCCACAAGTGCACCGGGGTGCAGTTGGTTTTTTGGCCACAAGTCGTGCAGCGTTGGTGTTAGACTGGCGGCACCCCCATGCACCCCCATGTTTTCTGACGCTCCGGACGCAATGGCGCCACTCCCGTCTCGCTGTGACCTTGCGTCGCGGAGATAGGCGGTTGGCTAGGGCCAGAATCGTATGTGAATCCGCAGCTAGCGTGACATGTTCATCACATACGACTCCCGAGTTAGCGGGTTTTCACTCTTGGCCCCTTAGTGGCAGTATGGGAGAATGACAGTCTGTTCCATTTTTCATCACATACGACTCCCGAGGTAGCGCGTATTCACTCTAAGAGTGCAAGTTGGTTTTTTGGCCACAAGTCGTGCAGCGTTGGTGTTAGACTGGCGGCACCCCCATGCACCCCCATGTTTTCTGACGCTCCGGACGCAACGGCGCCACCCCCGTCTCGCTGTGACCTTGCGTCGCGGAGCTAGGCGGTTGGCTAGGGCCAGAATCATATACGAATCCGCAGTTAGCGTGCTTCCACATGCGGGGGGGGGTCGGGATTCACATGTGAGCACCTCCCTAGCGTGACTAGTGTCGCCCTCGTGTGGAAATCAGGCAGCTATGCCTCAGTGTTTTCACTCCTACTATCCCTGACTATGATAGGGGGTAATAGCCACAAGTGCACCGGGGTGCAGTTGGTTTTTTGGCCACAAGTCGTGCAGCGTTGGTGTTAGACTGGCGGCACCCCCATGCACCCCCATGTTTTCTGACGCTCCGGACGCAATGGCGCCACTCCCGTCTCGCTGTGACCTTGCGTCGCGGAGATAGGCGGTTGGCTAGGGCCAGAATCGTATGTGAATCCGCAGCTAGCGTGACATGTTCATCACATACGACTCCCGAGTTAGCGGGTTTTCACTCTTGGCCCCTTAGTGGCAGTATGGGAGAATGACAGTCTGTTCCATTTTTCATCACATACGACTCCCGAGATAGCGCGTATTCACTCTTGGCCCCTTAGTGGCAGTATGGGAGAATGACAGTCTGTTACATGTTCATCACATACGGCTCTTGAGTTAGCGCTTGGAGGTTTGCTAGGGCCGGAATCATATACGAACCCGCAGGTATACCATGGGTTTGAGATTTTTTCGGCTCTGCTTAAGGCTTTAACCCTTGCGAGGTTAGCTTAAGTGGGGCACAGTGCACCAGTACTTATCGGTGCTTAAGCCTGGTTGTCCGTGGGGGGGGGTGGTACCCAGAGGGGGGGGGTGTTTGCCACTTTGTGTTGCGGGCTTAGCATAGAGGGTGTTAGCTAGTTTGATTAGCGTGTTTAATTTGGGTTAAGTTTAGGAGTAGGATACAGGGTAATGCTCCCAGGCTCACACACACGCGCGCAGGGGACAGAGAGGAGTCTTTGGAGCCTCTGTGAGCAGCAGCAGCCTGTGTGAGAACATGCACTGTCTCCTAGGCCTCTCTGTGCCTCTCCAAGCGTCAGGGGTCAAACCAGAGGTCAAGCTGTAGCTAGTAGGCCTCTGACAAGGCCTCGGCCTAAGTTGGGGCCTCTGTGAGTAGCTGCAGGCTGTGTGAGCACAAGCACTCTTCCCCAAGCCTCTCCAAGCATCAGGGGTCAAGTCAGAGGTCAGCAGTAGCTAGTAGGCCTCTCACAAGGCCTCAGTCTAAGTTGGGGCCTCTGTGAGCAGCTGGGGCCTGTGGGTGGGTGTGTGTGTGTGTAGGGGTGCTGCAGTGGGTCTAGCACAGCTCTCTGTGTCTCCCCAAGCATCTAGGCCCAAGGTGGGGCCTCTCTGAGCAGCTGGAGCCTCTCTGAGCAACAGGCCCCTCTCTCTGTCCCTCTCTATCACCTGCGCGCGCGTGTATGCGTGTGTGTGGCTGTGCTTGCTGGGGGGGGTCTAGCGCAGCTCTCTGTGTCTCTCCCTGCTCATAGGCCCAAGTTGAGCCCGTCTGAGCACAAGCACTCATCCCCAGGCCTCTCCCGGCCCGTCCCATCACAGTAGCTAGTAGGCCTCTCACAAGGCCTTAGCTTAAGCTAATGTGTGTGTGTTTGGGGGGGAGGGGGGGGGGGCGCTCAGGATTGGGTGAGATTCTAGATTAATTTTGACGCTCCGGACGCAATGCCGCCATCCCCGTCTCGCTGTGACCTTGCGTCGCGGAGATAGGCGGTTGCTAGGGCCAGAATCGTATGTGAATCCGCAGCTAGCGTGACATGTTCATCACATACGACTCCCGAGTTAGCGGGATTTCACTCTTGGCCCCTTAGTGGCAGTATGGGAGAATGACAGTCTGTTCCATTTTTCATCACATACGACTCCCGAGATAGCGCGTATTCACTCTAAGAGTGCAAGTTGGTTTTTTGGCCACAAGTCGTGCAGCGTTGGTGTTAGACTGGCGGCACCCCCATGCACCCCCATGTTTTCTGACGCTCCGGACGCAACGGCGCCACCCCCGTCTCGCTGTGACCTTGCGTCGCGGAGCTAGGCGGTTGGCTAGGGCCAGAATCATATACGAATCCGCAGTTAGCGTGCTTCCACATGCGGGGGGGGGGTCGGGATTCACATGTGAGCACCTCCCTAGCGTGACTAGTGTCGCCCTCGTGTGGAAATCAGGCAGCTATGCCTCAGTGTTTTCACTCCTACTATCCCTGACTATGATAGGGGGTAATAGCCACAAGTGCACCGGGGTGCAGTTGGTTTTTTGGCCACAAGTCGTGCAGCGTTGGTGTTAGACTGGCGGCACCCCCATGCACCCCCATGTTTTCTGACGCTCCGGACGCAATGGCGCCACTCCCGTCTCGCTGTGACCTTGCGTCGCGGAGATAGGCGGTTGGCTAGGGCCAGAATCGTATGTGAATCCGCAGCTAGCGTGACATGTTCATCACATACGACTCCCGAGTTAGCGGGTTTTCACTCTTGGCCCCTTAGTGGCAGTATGGGAGAATGACAGTCTGTTCCATTTTTCATCACATACGACTCCCGAGATAGCGCGTATTCACTCTTGGCCCCTTAGTGGCAGTATGGGAGAATGACAGTCTGTTACATGTTCATCACATACGGCTCTTGAGTTAGCGCTTGGAGGTTTGCTAGGGCCGGAATCATATACGAACCCGCAGGTATACCATGGGTTTGAGATTTTTTCGGCTCTGCTTAAGGCTTTAACCCTTGCGAGGTTAGCTTAAGTGGGGCACAGTGCACCAGTACTTATCGGTGCTTAAGCCTGGTTGTCCGTGGGGGGGGTGGTACCCAGAGGGGGGGGGTGTTTGCCACTTTGTGTTGCGGGCTTAGCATAGAGGGTGTTAGCTAGTTTGATTAGCGTGTTTAATTTGGGTTAAGTTTAGGAGTAGGATACAGGGTAATGCTCCCAGGCTCACACACACGCGCGCAGGGGACAGAGAGGAGTCTTTGGAGCCTCTGTGAGCAGCAGCAGCCTGTGTGAGAACATGCACTGTCTCCTAGGCCTCTCTGTGCCTCTCCAAGCGTCAGGGGTCAAACCAGAGGTCAAGCTGTTGCGGGCTTAGCATAGAGGGTGTTAGCTAGTTTGATTAGTGTGTTTAATTTGGGTTAAGTTTAGGAGTAGGATACAGGGTAATGCTCCCAGGCTCACAGACACGCGCGCAGGGGACAGAGAGGAGTCTTTGGAGCCTCTGTGAGCAGCTGCAGCCTGTGTGAGCAACAGGCCCCTCTCTCTGTCCCTCTCTATCACCTGCGCGCGCGTGTGTGCGTGTGTGTGGCTGTGCCTGCTGTGGGGGGTCTAGCGCAGCTCTCTGTGTCTCTCCCTGCTCCTAGGCCCAAGTTGAGCCCGTCTGAGCACAAGCACTCATCCCCAGGCCTCTCCCGGCCCGTCCCATCACAGTAGCTAGTAGGCCTCTCACAAGGCCTTAGCTTAAGCTAATGTGTGTGTGTTTGGGGGGGAGGGGGGGGGGGCGCTCAGGATTGGGTGAGATTCTAGATTAATTTTGACGCTCCGGACGCAACGCCGCCATCCCCGTCTCGCTGTGACCTTGCGTCGCGGAGATAGGCGGTTGCTAGGGCCAGAATCGTATGTGAATCCGCAGCTAGCGTGACATGTTCATCACATACGACTCCCGAGTTAGCGGGTTTTCACTCTTGGCCCCTTAGTGGCAGTATGGGAGAATGACAGTCTGTTCCATTTTTCATCACATACGACTCCCGAGATAGCGCGTATTCACTCTTGGCCCCTTAGTGGCAGTATGGGAGAATGACAGTCTGTTACATGTTCATCACATACGGCTCTTGAGTTAGCGCTTGGAGGTTTGCTAGGGCCGGAATCATATACGAACCCGCAGGTATACCATGGGTTTGAGATTTTTTCGGCTCTGCTTAAGGCTTTAACCCTTGCGAGGTTAGCTTAAGTGGGGCACAGTGCACCAGTACTTATCGGTGCTTAAGCCTGGTTGTCCGTGGGGGGGTGGTACCCAGAGGGGGGGGGTGTTTGCCACTTTGTGTTGCGGGCTTAGCATAGAGGGTGTTAGCTAGTTTGATTAGCGTGTTTAATTTGGGTTAAGTTTAGGAGTAGGATACAGGGTAATGCTCCCAGGCTCACACACACGCGCGCAGGGGACAGAGAGGAGTCTTTGGAGCCTCTGTGAGCAGCAGCAGCCTGTGTGAGAACATGCACTGTCTCCTAGGCCTCTCTGTGCCTCTCCAAGCGTCAGGGGTCAAACCAGAGGTCAAGCTGTAGCTAGTAGGCCTCTGACAAGGCCTCGGCCTAAGTTGGGGCCTCTGTGAGTAGCTGCAGGCTGTGTGAGCACAAGCACTCTTCCCCAAGCCTCTCCAAGCATCAGGGGTCAAGTCAGAGGTCAGCAGTAGCTAGTAGGCCTCTCACAAGGCCTCAGTCTAAGTTGGGGCCTCTGTGAGCAGCTGGGGCCTGTGGGTGGGTGTGTGTGTGTGTAGGGGTGCTGCAGTGGGTCTAGCACAGCTCTCTGTGTCTCCCCAAGCATCTAGGCCCAAGGTGGGGCCTCTCTGAGCAGCTGGAGCCTCTCTGAGCAACAGGCCCCTCTCTCTGTCCCTCTCTATCACCTGCGCGCGCGTGTATGCGTGTGTGTGGCTGTGCTTGCTGGGGGGGGTCTAGCGCAGCTCTCTGTGTCTCTCCCTGCTCCTAGGCCCAAGTTGAGCCCGTCTGAGCACAAGCACTCATCCCCAGGCCTCTCCCGGCCCGTCCCATCACAGTAGCTAGTAGGCCTCTCACAAGGCCTTAGCTTAAGCTAATGTGTGTGTGTTTGGGGGGGAGGGGGGGGGGCGCTCAGGATTGGGTGAGATTCTAGATTAATTTTGACGCTCCGGACGCAATGCCGCCATCCCCGTCTCGCTGTGACCTTGCGTCGCGGAGCTAGGAGGTTTGCTAGGGCCGGAATCATATACGAACCCGCAGGTATACCATGGGTTTGAGATTTTTTCGGCTCTGCTTAAGGCTTTAACCCTTGCGAGGTTAGCTTAAGTGGGGCACAGTGCACCAGTACTTATCGGTGCTTAAGCCTGGTTGTCCGTGGGGGGGTGGTACCCAGAGGGGGGGGGGGTGTTTGCCACTTTGTGTTGCGGGCTTAGCATAGAGGGTGTTAGCTAGTTTGATTAGCGTGTTTAATTTGGGTTAAGTTTAGGAGTAGGATACAGGGTAATGCTCCCAGGCTCACACACACGCGCGCAGGGGACAGAGAGGAGTCTTTGGAGCCTCTGTGAGCAGCTGCAGCCTGTGTGAGCAACAGGCCCCTCTCTCTGTCCCTCTCTATCACCTGCGCGCGCGTGTGTGCGTGTGTGTGGCTGTGCCTGCTGTGGGGGGTCTAGCGCAGCTCTCTGTGTCTCTCCCTGCTCCTAGGCCCAAGTTGAGCCCGTCTGAGCACAAGCACTCATCCCCAGGCCTCTCCCGGCCCGTCCCATCACAGTAGCTAGTAGGCCTCTCACAAGGCCTTAGCTTAAGCTAATGTGTGTGTGTTTGGGGGGGAGGGGGGGGGGGCGCTCAGGATTGGGTGAGATTCTAGATTAATTTTGACGCTCCGGACGCAATGCCGCCATCCCCGTCTCGCTGTGACCTTGCGTCGCGGAGCTAGGAGGTTTGCTAGGGCCGGAATCATATACGAACCCGCAGGTATACCATGGGTTTGAGATTTTTTCGGCTCTGCTTAAGGCTTTAACCCTTGCGAGGTTAGCTTAAGTGGGGCACAGTGCACCAGTACTTATCGGTGCTTAAGCCTGGTTGTCCGTGGGGGGGGTGGTACCCAGAGGGGGGGGGTGTTTGCCACTTTGTGTTGCGGGCTTAGCATAGAGGGTGTTAGCTAGTTTGATTAGCGTGTTTAATTTGGGTTAAGTTTAGGAGTAGGATACAGGGTAATGCTCCCAGGCTCACACACACGCGCGCAGGGGACAGAGAGGAGTCTTTGGAGCCTCTGTGAGCAGCAGCAGCCTGTGTGAGAACATGCACTGTCTCCTAGGCCTCTCTGTGCCTCTCCAAGCGTCAGGGGTCAAACCAGAGGTCAAGCTGTAGCTAGTAGGCCTCTGACAAGGCCTCGGCCTAAGTTGGGGCCTCTGTGAGTAGCTGCAGGCTGTGTGAGCACAAGCACTCTTCCCCAAGCCTCTCCAAGCATCAGGGGTCAAGTCAGAGGTCAGCAGTAGCTAGTAGGCCTCTCACAAGGCCTCAGTCTAAGTTGGGGCCTCTGTGAGCAGCTGGGGCCTGTGGGTGGGTGTGTGTGTGTGTAGGGGTGCTGCAGTGGGTCTAGCACAGCTCTCTGTGTCTCCCCAAGCATCTAGGCCCAAGGTGGGGCCTCTCTGAGCAGCTGGAGCCTCTCTGAGCAACAGGCCCCTCTCTCTGTCCCTCTCTATCACCTGCGCGCGCGTGTATGCGTGTGTGTGGCTGTGCTTGCTGGGGGGGGTCTAGCGCAGCTCTCTGTGTCTCTCCCTGCTCCTAGGCCCAAGTTGAGCCCGTCTGAGCACAAGCACTCATCCCCAGGCCTCTCCCGGCCCGTCCCATCACAGTAGCTAGTAGGCCTCTCACAAGGCCTTAGCTTAAGCTAATGTGTGTGTGTTTGGGGGGGAGGGGGGGGGGCGCTCAGGATTGGGTGAGATTCTAGATTAATTTTGACGCTCCGGACGCAATGCCGCCATCCCCGTCTCGCTGTGACCTTGCGTCGCGGAGCTAGGAGGTTTGCTAGGGCCGGAATCATATACGAACCCGCAGGTATACCATGGGTTTGAGATTTTTTCGGCTCTGCTTAAGGCTTTAACCCTTGCGAGGTTAGCTTAAGTGGGGCACAGTGCACCAGTACTTATCGGTGCTTAAGCCTGGTTGTCCGTGGGGGGGGGTGGTACCCAGAGGGGGGGGGTGTTTGCCACTTTGTGTTGCGGGCTTAGCATAGAGGGTGTTAGCTAGTTTGATTAGCGTGTTTAATTTGGGTTAAGTTAAGGGGAGGGGGGGGGGGCGCTCAGGATTGGGTGAGATTCTAGATTAATTTTGACGCTCCGGACGCAATGCCGCCATCCCCGTCTCGCTGTGACCTTGCGTCGCGGAGATAGGCGGTTGCTAGGGCCAGAATCGTATGTGAATCCGCAGCTAGCGTGCACCAGTCCCTGACTATGATAGGGGGTAATAGCCACAAGTGCACCGGGGTGCAGTTGGTTTTTTGGCCACAAGTCGTGCAGCGTTGGTGTTAGACTGGCGGCACCCCCATGCACCCCCATGTTTTCTGACGCTCCGGACGCAATGGCGCCACTCCCGTCTCGCTGTGACCTTGCGTCGCGGAGATAGGCGGTTGGCTAGGGCCAGAATCGTATGTGAATCCGCAGCTAGCGTGACATGTTCATCACATACGACTCCCGAGTTAGCGGGTTTTCACTCTTGGCCCCTTAGTGGCAGTATGGGAGAATGACAGTCTGTTCCATTTTTCATCACATACGACTCCCGAGATAGCGCGTATTCACTCTAAGAGTGCAAGTTGGTTTTTTGGCCACAAGTCGTGCAGCGTTGGTGTTAGACTGGCGGCACCCCCATGCACCCCCATGTTTTCTGACGCTCCGGACGCAATGCCGCCATCCCCGTCTCGCTGTGACCTTGCGTCGCGGAGATAGGCGGTTGCTAGGGCCAGAATCGTATGTGAATCCGCAGCTAGCGTGCACCAGTCCCTGACTATGATAGGGGGTAATAGCCACAAGTGCACCGGGGTGCAGTTGGTTTTTTGGCCACAAGTCGTGCAGCGTTGGTGTTAGACTGGCGGCACCCCCATGCACCCCCATGTTTTCTGACGCTCCGGACGCAATGGCGCCACTCCCGTCTCGCTGTGACCTTGCGTCGCGGAGATAGGCGGTTGGCTAGGGCCAGAATCGTATGTGAATCCGCAGCTAGCGTGACATGTTCATCACATACGACTCCCGAGTTAGCGGGTTTTCACTCTTGGCCCCTTAGTGGCAGTATGGGAGAATGACAGTCTGTTCCATTTTTCATCACATACGACTCCCGAGATAGCGCGTATTCACTCTAAGAGTGCAAGTTGGTTTTTTGGCCACAAGTCGTGCAGCGTTGGTGTTAGACTGGCGGCACCCCCATGCACCCCCATGTTTTCTGACGCTCCGGACGCAATGCCGCCATCCCCGTCTCGCTGTGACCTTGCGTCGCGGAGATAGGCGGTTGCTAGGGCCAGAATCATATACGAATCCGCAGTTAGCGTGCTTCCACATGCGGGGGGGGGTCGGGATTCACATGTGAGCACCTCCCTAGCGTGACTAGTGTCGCCCTCGTGTGGAAATCAGGCAGCTATGCCTCAGTGTTTTCACTCCTACTATCCCTGACTATGATAGGGGGTAATAGCCACAAGTGCACCGGGGTGCAGTTGGTTTTTTGGCCACAAGTCGTGCAGCGTTGGTGTTAGACTGGCGGCACCCCCATGCACCCCCATGTTTTCTGACGCTCCGGACGCAATGGCGCCACTCCCGTCTCGCTGTGACCTTGCGTCGCGGAGATAGGCGGTTGGCTAGGGCCAGAATCGTATGTGAATCCGCAGCTAGCGTGACATGTTCATCACATACGACTCCCGAGATAGCGCGTATTCACTCTAAGAGTGCAAGTTGGTTTTTTGGCCACAAGTCGTGCAGCGTTGGTGTTAGACTGGCGGCACCCCCATGCACCCCCATGTTTTCTGACGCTCCGGACGCAATGCTGCCATCCCCGTCTCGCTGTGACCTTGCGTCGCGGAGATAGGCGGTTGCTAGGGCCAGAATCGTATGTGAATCCGCAGCTAGCGTGCACCAGTCCCTGACTATGATAGGGGGTAATAGCCACAAGTGCACCGGGGTGCAGTTGGTTTTTTGGCCACAAGTCGTGCAGCGTTGGTGTTAGACTGGCGGCACCCCCATGCACCCCCATGTTTTCTGACGCTCCGGACGCAATGGCGCCACTCCCGTCTCGCTGTGACCTTGCGTCGCGGAGATAGGCGGTTGGCTAGGGCCAGAATCGTATGTGAATCCGCAGCTAGCGTGACATGTTCATCACATACGACTCCCGAGTTAGCGGGTTTTCACTCTTGGCCCCTTAGTGGCAGTATGGGAGAATGACAGTCTGTTCCATTTTTCATCACATACGACTCCCGAGATAGCGCGTATTCACTCTTGGCCCCTTAGTGGCAGTATGGGAGAATGACAGTCTGTTACATGTTCATCACATACGGCTCTTGAGTTAGCGCTTGGAGGTTTGCTAGGGCCGGAATCATATACGAACCCGCAGGTATACCATGGGTTTGAGATTTTTTCGGCTCTGCTTAAGGCTTTAACCCTTGCGAGGTTAGCTTAAGTGGGGCACAGTGCACCAGTACTTATCGGTGCTTAAGCCTGGTTGTCCGTGGGGGGGGTGGTACCCAGAGGGGGGGGGTGTTTGCCACTTTGTGTTGCGGGCTTAGCATAGAGGGTGTTAGCTAGTTTGATTAGCGTGTTTAATTTGGGTTAAGTTTAGGAGTAGGATACAGGGTAATGCTCCCAGGCTCACACACACGCGCGCAGGGGACAGAGAGGAGTCTTTGGAGCCTCTGTGAGCAGCAGCAGCCTGTGTGAGAACATGCACTGTCTCCTAGGCCTCTCTGTGCCTCTCCAAGCGTCAGGGGTCAAACCAGAGGTCAAGCTGTTGCGGGCTTAGCATAGAGGGTGTTAGCTAGTTTGATTAGTGTGTTTAATTTGGGTTAAGTTTAGGAGTAGGATACAGGGTAATGCTCCCAGGCTCACAGACACGCGCGCAGGGGACAGAGAGGAGTCTTTGGAGCCTCTGTGAGCAGCTGCAGCCTGTGTGAGCAACAGGCCCCTCTCTCTGTCCCTCTCTATCACCTGCGCGCGCGTGTGTGCGTGTGTGTGGCTGTGCCTGCTGTGGGGGGTCTAGCGCAGCTCTCTGTGTCTCTCCCTGCTCCTAGGCCCAAGTTGAGCCCGTCTGAGCACAAGCACTCATCCCCAGGCCTCTCCCGGCCCGTCCCATCACAGTAGCTAGTAGGCCTCTCACAAGGCCTTAGCTTAAGCTAATGTGTGTGTGTTTGGGGGGGAGGGGGGGGGGGCGCTCAGGATTGGGTGAGATTCTAGATTAATTTTGACGCTCCGGACGCAACGCCGCCATCCCCGTCTCGCTGTGACCTTGCGTCGCGGAGATAGGCGGTTGCTAGGGCCAGAATCGTATGTGAATCCGCAGCTAGCGTGACATGTTCATCACATACGACTCCCGAGTTAGCGGGTTTTCACTCTTGGCCCCTTAGTGGCAGTATGGGAGAATGACAGTCTGTTCCATTTTTCATCACATACGACTCCCGAGATAGCGCGTATTCACTCTTGGCCCCTTAGTGGCAGTATGGGAGAATGACAGTCTGTTACATGTTCATCACATACGGCTCTTGAGTTAGCGCTTGGAGGTTTGCTAGGGCCGGAATCATATACGAACCCGCAGGTATACCATGGGTTTGAGATTTTTTCGGCTCTGCTTAAGGCTTTAACCCTTGCGAGGTTAGCTTAAGTGGGGCACAGTGCACCAGTACTTATCGGTGCTTAAGCCTGGTTGTCCGTGGGGGGGTGGTACCCAGAGGGGGGGGGTGTTTGCCACTTTGTGTTGCGGGCTTAGCATAGAGGGTGTTAGCTAGTTTGATTAGCGTGTTTAATTTGGGTTAAGTTTAGGAGTAGGATACAGGGTAATGCTCCCAGGCTCACACACACGCGCGCAGGGGACAGAGAGGAGTCTTTGGAGCCTCTGTGAGCAGCAGCAGCCTGTGTGAGAACATGCACTGTCTCCTAGGCCTCTCTGTGCCTCTCCAAGCGTCAGGGGTCAAACCAGAGGTCAAGCTGTTGCGGGCTTAGCATAGAGGGTGTTAGCTAGTTTGATTAGTGTGTTTAATTTGGGTTAAGTTTAGGAGTAGGATACAGGGTAATGCTCCCAGGCTCACACACACGCGCGCAGGGGACAGAGAGGAGTCTTTGGAGCCTCTGTGAGCAGCTGCAGCCTGTGTGAGCAACAGGCCCCTCTCTCTGTCCCTCTCTATCACCTGCGCGCGCGTGTGTGCGTGTGTGTGGCTGTGCCTGCTGTGGGGGGTCTAGCGCAGCTCTCTGTGTCTCTCCCTGCTCCTAGGCCCAAGTTGAGCCCGTCTGAGCACAAGCACTCATCCCCAGGCCTCTCCCGGCCCGACCCATCACAGTAGCTAGTAGGCCTCTCACAAGGCCTTAGCTTAAGCTAATGTGTGTGTGTTTGGGGGGGAGGGGGGGGGGGCGCTCAGGATTGGGTGAGATTCTAGATTAATTTTGACGCTCCGGACGCAATGCCGCCATCCCCGTCTCGCTGTGACCTTGCGTCGCGGAGCTAGGAGGTTTGCTAGGGCCGGAATCATATACGAACCCGCAGGTATACCATGGGTTTGAGATTTTTTCGGCTCTGCTTAAGGCTTTAACCCTTGCGAGGTTAGCTTAAGTGGGGCACAGTGCACCAGTACTTATCGGTGCTTAAGCCTGGTTGTCCGTGGGGGGGGGTGGTACCCAGAGGGGGGGGGTGTTTGCCACTTTGTGTTGCGGGCTTAGCATAGAGGGTGTTAGCTAGTTTGATTAGCGTGTTTAATTTGGGTTAAGTTAAGGGGAGGGGGGGGGGGCGCTCAGGATTGGGTGAGATTCTAGATTAATTTTGACGCTCCGGACGCAATGCCGCCATCCCCGTCTCGCTGTGACCTTGCGTCGCGGAGATAGGCGGTTGCTAGGGCCAGAATCGTATGTGAATCCGCAGCTAGCGTGCACCAGTCCCTGACTATGATAGGGGGTAATAGCCACAAGTGCACCGGGGTGCAGTTGGTTTTTTGGCCACAAGTCGTGCAGCGTTGGTGTTAGACTGGCGGCACCCCCATGCACCCCCATGTTTTCTGACGCTCCGGACGCAATGGCGCCACTCCCGTCTCGCTGTGACCTTGCGTCGCGGAGATAGGCGGTTGGCTAGGGCCAGAATCGTATGTGAATCCGCAGCTAGCGTGACATGTTCATCACATACGACTCCCGAGTTAGCGGGTTTTCACTCTTGGCCCCTTAGTGGCAGTATGGGAGAATGACAGTCTGTTCCATTTTTCATCACATACGACTCCCGAGATAGCGCGTATTCACTCTAAGAGTGCAAGTTGGTTTTTTGGCCACAAGTCGTGCAGCGTTGGTGTTAGACTGGCGGCACCCCCATGCACCCCCATGTTTTCTGACGCTCCGGACGCAATGGCGCCACTCCCGTCTCGCTGTGACCTTGCGTCGCGGAGATAGGCGGTTGGCTAGGGCCAGAATCGTATGTGAATCCGCAGCTAGCGTGCACCAGTCCCTGACTATGATAGGGGGTAATAGCCACAAGTGCACCGGGGTGCAGTTGGTTTTTTGGCCACAAGTCGTGCAGCGTTGGTGTTAGACTGGCGGCACCCCCATGCACCCCCATGTTTTCTGACGCTCCGGACGCAATGGCGCCACTCCCGTCTCGCTGTGACCTTGCGTCGCGGAGATAGGCGGTTGGCTAGGGCCAGAATCGTATGTGAATCCGCAGCTAGCGTGACATGTTCATCACATACGACTCCCGAGTTAGCGGGTTTTCACTCTTGGCCCCTTAGTGGCAGTATGGGAGAATGACAGTCTGTTCCATTTTTCATCACATACGACTCCCGAGATAGCGCGTATTCACTCTAAGAGTGCAAGTTGGTTTTTTGGCCACAAGTCGTGCAGCGTTGGTGTTAGACTGGCGGCACCCCCATGCACCCCCATGTTTTCTGACGCTCCGGACGCAATGGCGCCACTCCCGTCTCGCTGTGACCTTGCGTCGCGGAGATAGGCGGTTGGCTAGGGCCAGAATCGTATGTGAATCCGCAGCTAGCGTGCACCAGTCCCTGACTATGATAGGGGGTAATAGCCACAAGTGCACCGGGGTGCAGTTGGTTTTTTGGCCACAAGTCGTGCAGCGTTGGTGTTAGACTGGCGGCACCCCCATGCACCCCCATGTTTTCTGACGCTCCGGACGCAATGGCGCCACTCCCGTCTCGCTGTGACCTTGCGTCGCGGAGATAGGCGGTTGGCTAGGGCCAGAATCGTATGTGAATCCGCAGCTAGCGTGACATGTTCATCACATACGACTCCCGAGTTAGCGGGTTTTCACTCTTGGCCCCTTAGTGGCAGTATGGGAGAATGACAGTCTGTTCCATTTTTCATCACATACGACTCCCGAGATAGCGCGTATTCACTCTTGGCCCCTTAGTGGCAGTATGGGAGAATGACAGTCTGTTACATGTTCATCACATACGGCTCTTGAGTTAGCGCTTGGAGGTTTGCTAGGGCCGGAATCATATACGAACCCGCAGGTATACCATGGGTTAGGGTTAGGGTTAGGAAATTAGAATTAAAATTTTCTTTGGTGAGTGGTTGTTTGGACCATTATGCACTGGCCAGTTGTCCCCGCCCCACTAATCCCATCTAAAAGTCAAATAAAATAAAGTAAAATAAAATAAAATAAATAAGTTAAAAGGATAAAGAGAGGAGCTGTAAAAAAGACACAGAGTGGTTTAAAATTTCAATTTAATTTTTCATTAAAACCTGTTGGGTGTAATGTTTGAAGTTTTAAAATCCACAATCTCTCTGCTCTTTTCCTCTGTAAAACAGTCCAGCCTGGGTTCCCTTCAAGGCCACAGACCCTCAAATGTGTGATGTCGTGCGTTTGGAAGTGTGTGACGAGGTAAGTGTTGAGTGTATTTTTGTGTATGTTGTGCAGATGTTGTTTGAGGCGTGTGCGTAGTGTATGTCCAGTTTCCCCGATGTACAACATGTGACAAAAAGTACAGGTGATGGCATAAACTAAATTAGGAGTGTCTAAATTTAAAGGGTTAATGGGTGCAGAGCAGTGACTGTGAATATTAGTGATGAATAAGTGAGGGGTGAAGTGTAGGTTTTCTTTAGGGGGTGGGGGTTGTAGGTGACGGGTGAAGGTGGTGCGTATGAGGAGGTCCTTGAGGTTTTTATTTCGTCTATATGCAGAGATGAGTGTGTGGTGTTGGAAGGTGGGGTCTGTTGTTTGGAATTCAGTATAATGTTGTTTCAGTGTGTGGTGTAGGTGTTGTATGCCGTGTGAATAGGTGCCAATAAGGGGCAGGAGATGGGGTGGGTCAGGGTTGGGGTTAGGAAGAGGGTTGGGGTTAGGAAAAGGGTTGGGGTTAGGGTTAGGAAGAGGGTTGGGGTTAGGGTTAGGAAAAGGGTTAGGGTTAAGGTTAGGAAAAGGGTTTGGGTTAAGGTTAGGAAAAGGGTTGGGATGAGGATCTGGGTCTGGGTCGGGGTCCGGGTTGGGGTTAGGAGGAAGGTCTGGTGTGGGAGTGGGTGATGGGCAAGTGTTTGGGGTGTATGAGTGAGTGGGAGCAAGGCCGGCCAGAGTCAAGTGCTTAATGTGGCGGAGGAAACGTTTAGAATAGTGCCTCTTACGGAGGGCTTGAAAGAGTTGTTGTATGGCATGGTGAAGGTCTGTGGGAATAGGGTTAGGGTTAGGGTTAGGGTTAGGGTTAGGGTTAGGGTTAGGGTTAGGGTTAGGGTTAGGGTTAGGGTTAGGGTTAGGGTTAGGGTTAGGGTTAGGGTTAGGGTTAGGGTTAGGGTTAGGGTTAGGGTTAGGGTTAGGGTTAGGGTTAGGGTTAGGGTTAGGGTTAGGATAGGGGGTAATAGCCACAAGTGCACCGGGGTGCAGTTGGTTTTTTGGCCACAAGTCGTGCAGCGTTGGTGTTAGACTGGCGGCACCCCCATGCACCCCCATGTTTTCTGACGCTCCGGACGCAATGGCGCCACTCCCGTCTCGCTGTGACCTTGCGTCGCGGAGATAGGCGGTTGGCTAGGGCCAGAATCGTATGTGAATCCGCAGCTAGCGTGACATGTTCATCACATACGACTCCCGAGTTAGCGGGTTTTCACTCTTGGCCCCTTAGTGGCAGTATGGGAGAATGACAGTCTGTTCCATTTTTCATCACATACGACTCCCGAGGTAGCGCGTATTCACTCTAAGAGTGCAAGTTGGTTTTTTGGCCACAAGTCGTGCAGCGTTGGTGTTAGACTGGCGGCACCCCCATGCACCCCCATGTTTTCTGACGCTCCGGACGCAACGGCGCCACCCCCGTCTCGCTGTGACCTTGCGTCGCGGAGCTAGGCGGTTGGCTAGGGCCAGAATCATATACGAATCCGCAGTTAGCGTGCTTCCACATGCGGGGGGGGGTCGGGATTCACATGTGAGCACCTCCCTAGCGTGACTAGTGTCGCCCTCGTGTGGAAATCAGGCAGCTATGCCTCAGTGTTTTCACTCCTACTATCCCTGACTATGATAGGGGGTAATAGCCACAAGTGCACCGGGGTGCAGTTGGTTTTTTGGCCACAAGTCGTGCAGCGTTGGTGTTAGACTGGCGGCACCCCCATGCACCCCCATGTTTTCTGACGCTCCGGACGCAATGGCGCCACTCCCGTCTCGCTGTGACCTTGCGTCGCGGAGATAGGCGGTTGGCTAGGGCCAGAATCGTATGTGAATCCGCAGCTAGCGTGACATGTTCATCACATACGACTCCCGAGTTAGCGGGTTTTCACTCTTGGCCCCTTAGTGGCAGTATGGGAGAATGACAGTCTGTTCCATTTTTCATCACATACGACTCCCGAGGTAGCGCGTATTCACTCTAAGAGTGCAAGTTGGTTTTTTGGCCACAAGTCGTGCAGCGTTGGTGTTAGACTGGCGGCACCCCCATGCACCCCCATGTTTTCTGACGCTCCGGACGCAACGGCGCCACCCCCGTCTCGCTGTGACCTTGCGTCGCGGAGCTAGGCGGTTGGCTAGGGCCAGAATCATATACGAATCCGCAGTTAGCGTGCTTCCACATGCGGGGGGGGGTCGGGATTCACATGTGAGCACCTCCCTAGCGTGACTAGTGTCGCCCTCGTGTGGAAATCAGGCAGCTATGCCTCAGTGTTTTCACTCCTACTATCCCTGACTATGATAGGGGGTAATAGCCACAAGTGCACCGGGGTGCAGTTGGTTTTTTGGCCACAAGTCGTGCAGCGTTGGTGTTAGACTGGCGGCACCCCCATGCACCCCCATGTTTTCTGACGCTCCGGACGCAATGGCGCCACTCCCGTCTCGCTGTGACCTTGCGTCGCGGAGATAGGCGGTTGGCTAGGGCCAGAATCGTATGTGAATCCGCAGCTAGCGTGACATGTTCATCACATACGACTCCCGAGTTAGCGGGTTTTCACTCTTGGCCCCTTAGTGGCAGTATGGGAGAATGACAGTCTGTTCCATTTTTCATCACATACGACTCCCGAGATAGCGCGTATTCACTCTTGGCCCCTTAGTGGCAGTATGGGAGAATGACAGTCTGTTACATGTTCATCACATACGGCTCTTGAGTTAGCGCTTGGAGGTTTGCTAGGGCCGGAATCATATACGAACCCGCAGGTATACCATGGGTTTGAGATTTTTTCGGCTCTGCTTAAGGCTTTAACCCTTGCGAGGTTAGCTTAAGTGGGGCACAGTGCACCAGTACTTATCGGTGCTTAAGCCTGGTTGTCCGTGGGGGGGGGTGGTACCCAGAGGGGGGGGGTGTTTGCCACTTTGTGTTGCGGGCTTAGCATAGAGGGTGTTAGCTAGTTTGATTAGCGTGTTTAATTTGGGTTAAGTTTAGGAGTAGGATACAGGGTAATGCTCCCAGGCTCACACACACGCGCGCAGGGGACAGAGAGGAGTCTTTGGAGCCTCTGTGAGCAGCAGCAGCCTGTGTGAGAACATGCACTGTCTCCTAGGCCTCTCTGTGCCTCTCCAAGCGTCAGGGGTCAAACCAGAGGTCAAGCTGTAGCTAGTAGGCCTCTGACAAGGCCTCGGCCTAAGTTGGGGCCTCTGTGAGTAGCTGCAGGCTGTGTGAGCACAAGCACTCTTCCCCAAGCCTCTCCAAGCATCAGGGGTCAAGTCAGAGGTCAGCAGTAGCTAGTAGGCCTCTCACAAGGCCTCAGTCTAAGTTGGGGCCTCTGTGAGCAGCTGGGGCCTGTGGGTGGGTGTGTGTGTGTGTAGGGGTGCTGCAGTGGGTCTAGCACAGCTCTCTGTGTCTCCCCAAGCATCTAGGCCCAAGGTGGGGCCTCTCTGAGCAGCTGGAGCCTCTCTGAGCAACAGGCCCCTCTCTCTGTCCCTCTCTATCACCTGCGCGCGCGTGTATGCGTGTGTGTGGCTGTGCTTGCTGGGGGGGGTCTAGCGCAGCTCTCTGTGTCTCTCCCTGCTCATAGGCCCAAGTTGAGCCCGTCTGAGCACAAGCACTCATCCCCAGGCCTCTCCCGGCCCGTCCCATCACAGTAGCTAGTAGGCCTCTCACAAGGCCTTAGCTTAAGCTAATGTGTGTGTGTTTGGGGGGGAGGGGGGGGGGGCGCTCAGGATTGGGTGAGATTCTAGATTAATTTTGACGCTCCGGACGCAATGCCGCCATCCCCGTCTCGCTGTGACCTTGCGTCGCGGAGATAGGCGGTTGCTAGGGCCAGAATCGTATGTGAATCCGCAGCTAGCGTGACATGTTCATCACATACGACTCCCGAGTTAGCGGGATTTCACTCTTGGCCCCTTAGTGGCAGTATGGGAGAATGACAGTCTGTTCCATTTTTCATCACATACGACTCCCGAGATAGCGCGTATTCACTCTAAGAGTGCAAGTTGGTTTTTTGGCCACAAGTCGTGCAGCGTTGGTGTTAGACTGGCGGCACCCCCATGCACCCCCATGTTTTCTGACGCTCCGGACGCAACGGCGCCACCCCCGTCTCGCTGTGACCTTGCGTCGCGGAGCTAGGCGGTTGGCTAGGGCCAGAATCATATACGAATCCGCAGTTAGCGTGCTTCCACATGCGGGGGGGGGGTCGGGATTCACATGTGAGCACCTCCCTAGCGTGACTAGTGTCGCCCTCGTGTGGAAATCAGGCAGCTATGCCTCAGTGTTTTCACTCCTACTATCCCTGACTATGATAGGGGGTAATAGCCACAAGTGCACCGGGGTGCAGTTGGTTTTTTGGCCACAAGTCGTGCAGCGTTGGTGTTAGACTGGCGGCACCCCCATGCACCCCCATGTTTTCTGACGCTCCGGACGCAATGGCGCCACTCCCGTCTCGCTGTGACCTTGCGTCGCGGAGATAGGCGGTTGGCTAGGGCCAGAATCGTATGTGAATCCGCAGCTAGCGTGACATGTTCATCACATACGACTCCCGAGTTAGCGGGTTTTCACTCTTGGCCCCTTAGTGGCAGTATGGGAGAATGACAGTCTGTTCCATTTTTCATCACATACGACTCCCGAGATAGCGCGTATTCACTCTTGGCCCCTTAGTGGCAGTATGGGAGAATGACAGTCTGTTACATGTTCATCACATACGGCTCTTGAGTTAGCGCTTGGAGGTTTGCTAGGGCCGGAATCATATACGAACCCGCAGGTATACCATGGGTTTGAGATTTTTTCGGCTCTGCTTAAGGCTTTAACCCTTGCGAGGTTAGCTTAAGTGGGGCACAGTGCACCAGTACTTATCGGTGCTTAAGCCTGGTTGTCCGTGGGGGGGGTGGTACCCAGAGGGGGGGGGTGTTTGCCACTTTGTGTTGCGGGCTTAGCATAGAGGGTGTTAGCTAGTTTGATTAGCGTGTTTAATTTGGGTTAAGTTTAGGAGTAGGATACAGGGTAATGCTCCCAGGCTCACACACACGCGCGCAGGGGACAGAGAGGAGTCTTTGGAGCCTCTGTGAGCAGCAGCAGCCTGTGTGAGAACATGCACTGTCTCCTAGGCCTCTCTGTGCCTCTCCAAGCGTCAGGGGTCAAACCAGAGGTCAAGCTGTTGCGGGCTTAGCATAGAGGGTGTTAGCTAGTTTGATTAGTGTGTTTAATTTGGGTTAAGTTTAGGAGTAGGATACAGGGTAATGCTCCCAGGCTCACAGACACGCGCGCAGGGGACAGAGAGGAGTCTTTGGAGCCTCTGTGAGCAGCTGCAGCCTGTGTGAGCAACAGGCCCCTCTCTCTGTCCCTCTCTATCACCTGCGCGCGCGTGTGTGCGTGTGTGTGGCTGTGCCTGCTGTGGGGGGTCTAGCGCAGCTCTCTGTGTCTCTCCCTGCTCCTAGGCCCAAGTTGAGCCCGTCTGAGCACAAGCACTCATCCCCAGGCCTCTCCCGGCCCGTCCCATCACAGTAGCTAGTAGGCCTCTCACAAGGCCTTAGCTTAAGCTAATGTGTGTGTGTTTGGGGGGGAGGGGGGGGGGGCGCTCAGGATTGGGTGAGATTCTAGATTAATTTTGACGCTCCGGACGCAACGCCGCCATCCCCGTCTCGCTGTGACCTTGCGTCGCGGAGATAGGCGGTTGCTAGGGCCAGAATCGTATGTGAATCCGCAGCTAGCGTGACATGTTCATCACATACGACTCCCGAGTTAGCGGGTTTTCACTCTTGGCCCCTTAGTGGCAGTATGGGAGAATGACAGTCTGTTCCATTTTTCATCACATACGACTCCCGAGATAGCGCGTATTCACTCTTGGCCCCTTAGTGGCAGTATGGGAGAATGACAGTCTGTTACATGTTCATCACATACGGCTCTTGAGTTAGCGCTTGGAGGTTTGCTAGGGCCGGAATCATATACGAACCCGCAGGTATACCATGGGTTTGAGATTTTTTCGGCTCTGCTTAAGGCTTTAACCCTTGCGAGGTTAGCTTAAGTGGGGCACAGTGCACCAGTACTTATCGGTGCTTAAGCCTGGTTGTCCGTGGGGGGGTGGTACCCAGAGGGGGGGGGTGTTTGCCACTTTGTGTTGCGGGCTTAGCATAGAGGGTGTTAGCTAGTTTGATTAGCGTGTTTAATTTGGGTTAAGTTTAGGAGTAGGATACAGGGTAATGCTCCCAGGCTCACACACACGCGCGCAGGGGACAGAGAGGAGTCTTTGGAGCCTCTGTGAGCAGCAGCAGCCTGTGTGAGAACATGCACTGTCTCCTAGGCCTCTCTGTGCCTCTCCAAGCGTCAGGGGTCAAACCAGAGGTCAAGCTGTAGCTAGTAGGCCTCTGACAAGGCCTCGGCCTAAGTTGGGGCCTCTGTGAGTAGCTGCAGGCTGTGTGAGCACAAGCACTCTTCCCCAAGCCTCTCCAAGCATCAGGGGTCAAGTCAGAGGTCAGCAGTAGCTAGTAGGCCTCTCACAAGGCCTCAGTCTAAGTTGGGGCCTCTGTGAGCAGCTGGGGCCTGTGGGTGGGTGTGTGTGTGTGTAGGGGTGCTGCAGTGGGTCTAGCACAGCTCTCTGTGTCTCCCCAAGCATCTAGGCCCAAGGTGGGGCCTCTCTGAGCAGCTGGAGCCTCTCTGAGCAACAGGCCCCTCTCTCTGTCCCTCTCTATCACCTGCGCGCGCGTGTATGCGTGTGTGTGGCTGTGCTTGCTGGGGGGGGTCTAGCGCAGCTCTCTGTGTCTCTCCCTGCTCCTAGGCCCAAGTTGAGCCCGTCTGAGCACAAGCACTCATCCCCAGGCCTCTCCCGGCCCGTCCCATCACAGTAGCTAGTAGGCCTCTCACAAGGCCTTAGCTTAAGCTAATGTGTGTGTGTTTGGGGGGGAGGGGGGGGGGCGCTCAGGATTGGGTGAGATTCTAGATTAATTTTGACGCTCCGGACGCAATGCCGCCATCCCCGTCTCGCTGTGACCTTGCGTCGCGGAGCTAGGAGGTTTGCTAGGGCCGGAATCATATACGAACCCGCAGGTATACCATGGGTTTGAGATTTTTTCGGCTCTGCTTAAGGCTTTAACCCTTGCGAGGTTAGCTTAAGTGGGGCACAGTGCACCAGTACTTATCGGTGCTTAAGCCTGGTTGTCCGTGGGGGGGTGGTACCCAGAGGGGGGGGGGGTGTTTGCCACTTTGTGTTGCGGGCTTAGCATAGAGGGTGTTAGCTAGTTTGATTAGCGTGTTTAATTTGGGTTAAGTTTAGGAGTAGGATACAGGGTAATGCTCCCAGGCTCACACACACGCGCGCAGGGGACAGAGAGGAGTCTTTGGAGCCTCTGTGAGCAGCTGCAGCCTGTGTGAGCAACAGGCCCCTCTCTCTGTCCCTCTCTATCACCTGCGCGCGCGTGTGTGCGTGTGTGTGGCTGTGCCTGCTGTGGGGGGTCTAGCGCAGCTCTCTGTGTCTCTCCCTGCTCCTAGGCCCAAGTTGAGCCCGTCTGAGCACAAGCACTCATCCCCAGGCCTCTCCCGGCCCGTCCCATCACAGTAGCTAGTAGGCCTCTCACAAGGCCTTAGCTTAAGCTAATGTGTGTGTGTTTGGGGGGGAGGGGGGGGGGGCGCTCAGGATTGGGTGAGATTCTAGATTAATTTTGACGCTCCGGACGCAATGCCGCCATCCCCGTCTCGCTGTGACCTTGCGTCGCGGAGCTAGGAGGTTTGCTAGGGCCGGAATCATATACGAACCCGCAGGTATACCATGGGTTTGAGATTTTTTCGGCTCTGCTTAAGGCTTTAACCCTTGCGAGGTTAGCTTAAGTGGGGCACAGTGCACCAGTACTTATCGGTGCTTAAGCCTGGTTGTCCGTGGGGGGGGTGGTACCCAGAGGGGGGGGGTGTTTGCCACTTTGTGTTGCGGGCTTAGCATAGAGGGTGTTAGCTAGTTTGATTAGCGTGTTTAATTTGGGTTAAGTTTAGGAGTAGGATACAGGGTAATGCTCCCAGGCTCACACACACGCGCGCAGGGGACAGAGAGGAGTCTTTGGAGCCTCTGTGAGCAGCAGCAGCCTGTGTGAGAACATGCACTGTCTCCTAGGCCTCTCTGTGCCTCTCCAAGCGTCAGGGGTCAAACCAGAGGTCAAGCTGTAGCTAGTAGGCCTCTGACAAGGCCTCGGCCTAAGTTGGGGCCTCTGTGAGTAGCTGCAGGCTGTGTGAGCACAAGCACTCTTCCCCAAGCCTCTCCAAGCATCAGGGGTCAAGTCAGAGGTCAGCAGTAGCTAGTAGGCCTCTCACAAGGCCTCAGTCTAAGTTGGGGCCTCTGTGAGCAGCTGGGGCCTGTGGGTGGGTGTGTGTGTGTGTAGGGGTGCTGCAGTGGGTCTAGCACAGCTCTCTGTGTCTCCCCAAGCATCTAGGCCCAAGGTGGGGCCTCTCTGAGCAGCTGGAGCCTCTCTGAGCAACAGGCCCCTCTCTCTGTCCCTCTCTATCACCTGCGCGCGCGTGTATGCGTGTGTGTGGCTGTGCTTGCTGGGGGGGGTCTAGCGCAGCTCTCTGTGTCTCTCCCTGCTCCTAGGCCCAAGTTGAGCCCGTCTGAGCACAAGCACTCATCCCCAGGCCTCTCCCGGCCCGTCCCATCACAGTAGCTAGTAGGCCTCTCACAAGGCCTTAGCTTAAGCTAATGTGTGTGTGTTTGGGGGGGAGGGGGGGGGGCGCTCAGGATTGGGTGAGATTCTAGATTAATTTTGACGCTCCGGACGCAATGCCGCCATCCCCGTCTCGCTGTGACCTTGCGTCGCGGAGCTAGGAGGTTTGCTAGGGCCGGAATCATATACGAACCCGCAGGTATACCATGGGTTTGAGATTTTTTCGGCTCTGCTTAAGGCTTTAACCCTTGCGAGGTTAGCTTAAGTGGGGCACAGTGCACCAGTACTTATCGGTGCTTAAGCCTGGTTGTCCGTGGGGGGGGGTGGTACCCAGAGGGGGGGGGTGTTTGCCACTTTGTGTTGCGGGCTTAGCATAGAGGGTGTTAGCTAGTTTGATTAGCGTGTTTAATTTGGGTTAAGTTAAGGGGAGGGGGGGGGGGCGCTCAGGATTGGGTGAGATTCTAGATTAATTTTGACGCTCCGGACGCAATGCCGCCATCCCCGTCTCGCTGTGACCTTGCGTCGCGGAGATAGGCGGTTGCTAGGGCCAGAATCGTATGTGAATCCGCAGCTAGCGTGCACCAGTCCCTGACTATGATAGGGGGTAATAGCCACAAGTGCACCGGGGTGCAGTTGGTTTTTTGGCCACAAGTCGTGCAGCGTTGGTGTTAGACTGGCGGCACCCCCATGCACCCCCATGTTTTCTGACGCTCCGGACGCAATGGCGCCACTCCCGTCTCGCTGTGACCTTGCGTCGCGGAGATAGGCGGTTGGCTAGGGCCAGAATCGTATGTGAATCCGCAGCTAGCGTGACATGTTCATCACATACGACTCCCGAGTTAGCGGGTTTTCACTCTTGGCCCCTTAGTGGCAGTATGGGAGAATGACAGTCTGTTCCATTTTTCATCACATACGACTCCCGAGATAGCGCGTATTCACTCTAAGAGTGCAAGTTGGTTTTTTGGCCACAAGTCGTGCAGCGTTGGTGTTAGACTGGCGGCACCCCCATGCACCCCCATGTTTTCTGACGCTCCGGACGCAATGCCGCCATCCCCGTCTCGCTGTGACCTTGCGTCGCGGAGATAGGCGGTTGCTAGGGCCAGAATCGTATGTGAATCCGCAGCTAGCGTGCACCAGTCCCTGACTATGATAGGGGGTAATAGCCACAAGTGCACCGGGGTGCAGTTGGTTTTTTGGCCACAAGTCGTGCAGCGTTGGTGTTAGACTGGCGGCACCCCCATGCACCCCCATGTTTTCTGACGCTCCGGACGCAATGGCGCCACTCCCGTCTCGCTGTGACCTTGCGTCGCGGAGATAGGCGGTTGGCTAGGGCCAGAATCGTATGTGAATCCGCAGCTAGCGTGACATGTTCATCACATACGACTCCCGAGTTAGCGGGTTTTCACTCTTGGCCCCTTAGTGGCAGTATGGGAGAATGACAGTCTGTTCCATTTTTCATCACATACGACTCCCGAGATAGCGCGTATTCACTCTAAGAGTGCAAGTTGGTTTTTTGGCCACAAGTCGTGCAGCGTTGGTGTTAGACTGGCGGCACCCCCATGC
>NW_027468610.1:0-74072 GCF_046254945.1 Alosa pseudoharengus | reverse complement strand
TAGGGCCAGAATCGTATGTGAATCCGCAGCTAGCGTGACATGTTCATCACATACGACTCCCGAGTTAGCGGGTTTTCACTCTTGGCCCCTTAGTGGCAGTATGGGAGAATGACAGTCTGTTCCATTTTTCATCACATACGACTCCCGAGATAGCGCGTATTCACTCTAAGAGTGCAAGTTGGTTTTTTGGCCACAAGTCGTGCAGCGTTGGTGTTAGACTGGCGGCACCCCCATGCACCCCCATGTTTTCTGACGCTCCGGACGCAACGGCGCCACCCCCGTCTCGCTGTGACCTTGCGTCGCGGAGCTAGGCGGTTGGCTAGGGCCAGAATCATATACGAATCCGCAGTTAGCGTGCTTCCACATGCGGGGGGGGGTCGGGATTCACATGTGAGCACCTCCCTAGCGTGACTAGTGTCGCCCTCGTGTGGAAATCAGGCAGCTATGCCTCAGTGTTTTCACTCCTACTATCCCTGACTATGATAGGGGGTAATAGCCACAAGTGCACCGGGGTGCAGTTGGTTTTTTGGCCACAAGTCGTGCAGCGTTGGTGTTAGACTGGCGGCACCCCCATGCACCCCCATGTTTTCTGACGCTCCGGACGCAATGGCGCCACTCCCGTCTCGCTGTGACCTTGCGTCGCGGAGATAGGCGGTTGGCTAGGGCCAGAATCGTATGTGAATCCGCAGCTAGCGTGACATGTTCATCACATACGACTCCCGAGTTAGCGGGTTTTCACTCTTGGCCCCTTAGTGGCAGTATGGGAGAATGACAGTCTGTTCCATTTTTCATCACATACGACTCCCGAGATAGCGCGTATTCACTCTAAGAGTGCAAGTTGTTTTTTTGGCCACAAGTCGTGCAGCGTTGGTGTTAGACTGGCGGCACCCCCATGCACCCCCATGTTTTCTGACGCTCCGGACGCAACGGCGCCACCCCCGTCTCGCTGTGACCTTGCGTCGCGGAGCTAGGCGGTTGGCTAGGGCCAGAATCATATACGAATCCGCAGTTAGCGTGCTTCCACATGCGGGGGGGGGTCGGGATTCACATGTGAGCACCTCCCTAGCGTGACTAGTGTCGCCCTCGTGTGGAAATCAGGCAGCTATGCCTCAGTGTTTTCACTCCTACTATCCCTGACTATGATAGGGGGTAATAGCCACAAGTGCACCGGGGTGCAGTTGGTTTTTTGGCCACAAGTCGTGCAGCGTTGGTGTTAGACTGGCGGCACCCCCATGCACCCCCATGTTTTCTGACGCTCCGGACGCAATGGCGCCACTCCCGTCTCGCTGTGACCTTGCGTCGCGGAGATAGGCGGTTGGCTAGGGCCAGAATCGTATGTGAATCCGCAGCTAGCGTGACATGTTCATCACATACGACTCCCGAGTTAGCGGGTTTTCACTCTTGGCCCCTTAGTGGCAGTATGGGAGAATGACAGTCTGTTCCATTTTTCATCACATACGACTCCCGAGATAGCGCGTATTCACTCTAAGAGTGCAAGTTGGTTTTTTGGCCACAAGTCGTGCAGCGTTGGTGTTAGACTGGCGGCACCCCCATGCACCCCCATGTTTTCTGACGCTCCGGACGCAACGGCGCCACCCCCGTCTCGCTGTGACCTTGCGTCGCGGAGCTAGGCGGTTGGCTAGGGCCAGAATCATATACGAATCCGCAGTTAGCGTGCTTCCACATGCGGGGGGGGGTCGGGATTCACATGTGAGCACCTCCCTAGCGTGACTAGTGTCGCCCTCGTGTGGAAATCAGGCAGCTATGCCTCAGTGTTTTCACTCCTACTATCCCTGACTATGATAGGGGGTAATAGCCACAAGTGCACCGGGGTGCAGTTGGTTTTTTGGCCACAAGTCGTGCAGCGTTGGTGTTAGACTGGCGGCACCCCCATGCACCCCCATGTTTTCTGACGCTCCGGACGCAATGGCGCCACTCCCGTCTCGCTGTGACCTTGCGTCGCGGAGATAGGCGGTTGGCTAGGGCCAGAATCGTATGTGAATCCGCAGCTAGCGTGACATGTTCATCACATACGACTCCCGAGTTAGCGGGTTTTCACTCTTGGCCCCTTAGTGGCAGTATGGGAGAATGACAGTCTGTTCCATTTTTCATCACATACGACTCCCGAGATAGCGCGTATTCACTCTAAGAGTGCAAGTTGGTTTTTTGGCCACAAGTCGTGCAGCGTTGGTGTTAGACTGGCGGCACCCCCATGCACCCCCATGTTTTCTGACGCTCCGGACGCAACGGCGCCACCCCCGTCTCGCTGTGACCTTGCGTCGCGGAGCTAGGCGGTTGGCTAGGGCCAGAATCATATACGAATCCGCAGTTAGCGTGCTTCCACATGCGGGGGGGGGTCGGGATTCACATGTGAGCACCTCCCTAGCGTGACTAGTGTCGCCCTCGTGTGGAAATCAGGCAGCTATGCCTCAGTGTTTTCACTCCTACTATCCCTGACTATGATAGGGGGTAATAGCCACAAGTGCACCGGGGTGCAGTTGGTTTTTTGGCCACAAGTCGTGCAGCGTTGGTGTTAGACTGGCGGCACCCCCATGCACCCCCATGTTTTCTGACGCTCCGGACGCAATGGCGCCACTCCCGTCTCGCTGTGACCTTGCGTCGCGGAGATAGGCGGTTGGCTAGGGCCAGAATCGTATGTGAATCCGCAGCTAGCGTGACATGTTCATCACATACGACTCCCGAGTTAGCGGGTTTTCACTCTTGGCCCCTTAGTGGCAGTATGGGAGAATGACAGTCTGTTCCATTTTTCATCACATACGACTCCCGAGATAGCGCGTATTCACTCTAAGAGTGCAAGTTGGTTTTTTGGCCACAAGTCGTGCAGCGTTGGTGTTAGACTGGCGGCACCCCCATGCACCCCCATGTTTTCTGACGCTCCGGACGCAATGGCGCCACTCCCGTCTCGCTGTGACCTTGCGTCGCGGAGATAGGCGGTTGGCTAGGGCCAGAATCGTATGTGAATCCGCAGCTAGCGTGACATGTTCATCACATACGACTCCCGAGTTAGCGGGTTTTCACTCTTGGCCCCTTAGTGGCAGTATGGGAGAATGACAGTCTGTTCCATTTTTCATCACATACGACTCCCGAGATAGCGCGTATTCACTCTAAGAGTGCAAGTTGGTTTTTTGGCCACAAGTCGTGCAGCGTTGGTGTTAGACTGGCGGCACCCCCATGCACCCCCATGTTTTCTGACGCTCCGGACGCAACGGCGCCACCCCCGTCTCGCTGTGACCTTGCGTCGCGGAGCTAGGCGGTTGGCTAGGGCCAGAATCATATACGAATCCGCAGTTAGCGTGCTTCCACATGCGGGGGGGGGTCGGGATTCACATGTGAGCACCTCCCTAGCGTGACTAGTGTCGCCCTCGTGTGGAAATCAGGCAGCTATGCCTCAGTGTTTTCACTCCTACTATCCCTGACTATGATAGGGGGTAATAGCCACAAGTGCACCGGGGTGCAGTTGGTTTTTTGGCCACAAGTCGTGCAGCGTTGGTGTTAGACTGGCGGCACCCCCATGCACCCCCATGTTTTCTGACGCTCCGGACGCAATGGCGCCACTCCCGTCTCGCTGTGACCTTGCGTCGCGGAGATAGGCGGTTGGCTAGGGCCAGAATCGTATGTGAATCCGCAGCTAGCGTGACATGTTCATCACATACGACTCCCGAGATAGCGCGTATTCACTCTAAGAGTGCAAGTTGGTTTTTTGGCCACAAGTCGTGCAGCGTTGGTGTTAGACTGGCTGCACCCCCATGCACCCCCATGTTTTCTGACGCTCCGGACGCAATGCCGCCATCCCCGTCTCGCTGTGACCTTGCGTCGCGGAGATAGGCGGTTGCTAGGGCCAGAATCGTATGTGAATCCGCAGCTAGCGTGCACCAGTCCCTGACTATGATAGGGGGTAATAGCCACAAGTGCACCGGGGTGCAGTTGGTTTTTTGGCCACAAGTCGTGCAGCGTTGGTGTTAGACTGGCGGCACCCCCATGCACCCCCATGTTTTCTGACGCTCCGGACGCAATGGCGCCACTCCCGTCTCGCTGTGACCTTGCGTCGCGGAGATAGGCGGTTGGCTAGGGCCAGAATCGTATGTGAATCCGCAGCTAGCGTGACATGTTCATCACATACGACTCCCGAGTTAGCGGGTTTTCACTCTTGGCCCCTTAGTGGCAGTATGGGAGAATGACAGTCTGTTCCATTTTTCATCACATACGACTCCCGAGATAGCGCGTATTCACTCTAAGAGTGCAAGTTGGTTTTTTGGCCACAAGTCGTGCAGCGTTGGTGTTAGACTGGCGGCACCCCCATGCACCCCCATGTTTTCTGACGCTCCGGACGCAACGGCGCCACCCCCGTCTCGCTGTGACCTTGCGTCGCGGAGCTAGGCGGTTGGCTAGGGCCAGAATCATATACGAATCCGCAGTTAGCGTGCTTCCACATGCGGGGGGGGGTCGGGATTCACATGTGAGCACCTCCCTAGCGTGACTAGTGTCGCCCTCGTGTGGAAATCAGGCAGCTATGCCTCAGTGTTTTCACTCCTACTATCCCTGACTATGATAGGGGGTAATAGCCACAAGTGCACCGGGGTGCAGTTGGTTTTTTGACCACAAGTCGTGCAGCGTTGGTGTTAGACTGGCGGCACCCCCATGCACCCCCATGTTTTCTGACGCTCCGGACGCAATGGCGCCACTCCCGTCTCGCTGTGACCTTGCGTCGCGGAGATAGGCGGTTGGCTAGGGCCAGAATCGTATGTGAATCCGCAGCTAGCGTGACATGTTCATCACATACGACTCCCGAGATAGCGCGTATTCACTCTAAGAGTGCAAGTTGGTTTTTTGGCCACAAGTCGTGCAGCGTTGGTGTTAGACTGGCGGCACCCCCATGCACCCCCATGTTTTCTGACGCTCCGGACGCAATGCTGCCATCCCCGTCTCGCTGTGACCTTGCGTCGCGGAGATAGGCGGTTGCTAGGGCCAGAATCGTATGTGAATCCGCAGCTAGCGTGCACCAGTCCCTGACTATGATAGGGGGTAATAGCCACAAGTGCACCGGGGTGCAGTTGGTTTTTTGGCCACAAGTCGTGCAGCGTTGGTGTTAGACTGGCGGCACCCCCATGCACCCCCATGTTTTCTGACGCTCCGGACGCAATGGCGCCACTCCCGTCTCGCTGTGACCTTGCGTCGCGGAGATAGGCGGTTGGCTAGGGCCAGAATCGTATGTGAATCCGCAGCTAGCGTGACATGTTCATCACATACGACTCCCGAGTTAGCGGGTTTTCACTCTTGGCCCCTTAGTGGCAGTATGGGAGAATGACAGTCTGTTCCATTTTTCATCACATACGACTCCCGAGATAGCGCGTATTCACTCTTGGCCCCTTAGTGGCAGTATGGGAGAATGACAGTCTGTTACATGTTCATCACATACGGCTCTTGAGTTAGCGCTTGGAGGTTTGCTAGGGCCGGAATCATATACGAACCCGCAGGTATACCATGGGTTTGAGATTTTTTCGGCTCTGCTTAAGGCTTTAACCCTTGCGAGGTTAGCTTAAGTGGGGCACAGTGCACCAGTACTTATCGGTGCTTAAGCCTGGTTGTCCGTGGGGGGGGTGGTACCCAGAGGGGGGGGGTGTTTGCCACTTTGTGTTGCGGGCTTAGCATAGAGGGTGTTAGCTAGTTTGATTAGCGTGTTTAATTTGGGTTAAGTTAAGGGGAGGGGGGGGGGGCGCTCAGGATTGGGTGAGATTCTAGATTAATTTTGACGCTCCGGACGCAATGCCGCCATCCCCGTCTCGCTGTGACCTTGCGTCGCGGAGATAGGCGGTTGCTAGGGCCAGAATCGTATGTGAATCCGCAGCTAGCGTGCACCAGTCCCTGACTATGATAGGGGGTAATAGCCACAAGTGCACCGGGGTGCAGTTGGTTTTTTGGCCACAAGTCGTGCAGCGTTGGTGTTAGACTGGCGGCACCCCCATGCACCCCCATGTTTTCTGACGCTCCGGACGCAATGGCGCCACTCCCGTCTCGCTGTGACCTTGCGTCGCGGAGATAGGCGGTTGGCTAGGGCCAGAATCGTATGTGAATCCGCAGCTAGCGTGACATGTTCATCACATACGACTCCCGAGTTAGCGGGTTTTCACTCTTGGCCCCTTAGTGGCAGTATGGGAGAATGACAGTCTGTTCCATTTTTCATCACATACGACTCCCGAGATAGCGCGTATTCACTCTTGGCCCCTTAGTGGCAGTATGGGAGAATGACAGTCTGTTACATGTTCATCACATACGGCTCTTGAGTTAGCGCTTGGAGGTTTGCTAGGGCCGGAATCATATACGAACCCGCAGGTATACCATGGGTTTGAGATTTTTTCGGCTCTGCTTAAGGCTTTAACCCTTGCGAGGTTAGCTTAAGTGGGGCACAGTGCACCAGTACTTATCGGTGCTTAAGCCTGGTTGTCCGTGGGGGGGGTGGTACCCAGAGGGGGGGGGTGTTTGCCACTTTGTGTTGCGGGCTTAGCATAGAGGGTGTTAGCTAGTTTGATTAGCGTGTTTAATTTGGGTTAAGTTAAGGGGAGGGGGGGGGGGCGCTCAGGATTGGGTGAGATTCTAGATTAATTTTGACGCTCCGGACGCAATGCCGCCATCCCCGTCTCGCTGTGACCTTGCGTCGCGGAGATAGGCGGTTGCTAGGGCCAGAATCGTATGTGAATCCGCAGCTAGCGTGCACCAGTCCCTGACTATGATAGGGGGTAATAGCCACAAGTGCACCGGGGTGCAGTTGGTTTTTTGGCCACAAGTCGTGCAGCGTTGGTGTTAGACTGGCGGCACCCCCATGCACCCCCATGTTTTCTGACGCTCCGGACGCAATGGCGCCACTCCCGTCTCGCTGTGACCTTGCGTCGCGGAGATAGGCGGTTGGCTAGGGCCAGAATCGTATGTGAATCCGCAGCTAGCGTGACATGTTCATCACATACGACTCCCGAGTTAGCGGGTTTTCACTCTTGGCCCCTTAGTGGCAGTATGGGAGAATGACAGTCTGTTCCATTTTTCATCACATACGACTCCCGAGATAGCGCGTATTCACTCTAAGAGTGCAAGTTGGTTTTTTGGCCACAAGTCGTGCAGCGTTGGTGTTAGACTGGCGGCACCCCCATGCACCCCCATGTTTTCTGACGCTCCGGACGCAACGGCGCCACCCCCGTCTCGCTGTGACCTTGCGTCGCGGAGCTAGGCGGTTGGCTAGGGCCAGAATCATATACGAATCCGCAGTTAGCGTGCTTCCACATGCGGGGGGGGGTCGGGATTCACATGTGAGCACCTCCCTAGCGTGACTAGTGTCGCCCTCGTGTGGAAATCAGGCAGCTATGCCTCAGTGTTTTCACTCCTACTATCCCTGACTATGATAGGGGGTAATAGCCACAAGTGCACCGGGGTGCAGTTGGTTTTTTGACCACAAGTCGTGCAGCGTTGGTGTTAGACTGGCGGCACCCCCATGCACCCCCATGTTTTCTGACGCTCCGGACGCAATGGCGCCACTCCCGTCTCGCTGTGACCTTGCGTCGCGGAGATAGGCGGTTGGCTAGGGCCAGAATCGTATGTGAATCCGCAGCTAGCGTGACATGTTCATCACATACGACTCCCGAGATAGCGCGTATTCACTCTAAGAGTGCAAGTTGGTTTTTTGGCCACAAGTCGTGCAGCGTTGGTGTTAGACTGGCGGCACCCCCATGCACCCCCATGTTTTCTGACGCTCCGGACGCAATGCTGCCATCCCCGTCTCGCTGTGACCTTGCGTCGCGGAGATAGGCGGTTGCTAGGGCCAGAATCGTATGTGAATCCGCAGCTAGCGTGCACCAGTCCCTGACTATGATAGGGGGTAATAGCCACAAGTGCACCGGGGTGCAGTTGGTTTTTTGGCCACAAGTCGTGCAGCGTTGGTGTTAGACTGGCGGCACCCCCATGCACCCCCATGTTTTCTGACGCTCCGGACGCAATGGCGCCACTCCCGTCTCGCTGTGACCTTGCGTCGCGGAGATAGGCGGTTGGCTAGGGCCAGAATCGTATGTGAATCCGCAGCTAGCGTGACATGTTCATCACATACGACTCCCGAGTTAGCGGGTTTTCACTCTTGGCCCCTTAGTGGCAGTATGGGAGAATGACAGTCTGTTCCATTTTTCATCACATACGACTCCCGAGATAGCGCGTATTCACTCTTGGCCCCTTAGTGGCAGTATGGGAGAATGACAGTCTGTTACATGTTCATCACATACGGCTCTTGAGTTAGCGCTTGGAGGTTTGCTAGGGCCGGAATCATATACGAACCCGCAGGTATACCATGGGTTTGAGATTTTTTCGGCTCTGCTTAAGGCTTTAACCCTTGCGAGGTTAGCTTAAGTGGGGCACAGTGCACCAGTACTTATCGGTGCTTAAGCCTGGTTGTCCGTGGGGGGGGTGGTACCCAGAGGGGGGGGGTGTTTGCCACTTTGTGTTGCGGGCTTAGCATAGAGGGTGTTAGCTAGTTTGATTAGCGTGTTTAATTTGGGTTAAGTTTAGGAGTAGGATACAGGGTAATGCTCCCAGGCTCACACACACGCGCGCAGGGGACAGAGAGGAGTCTTTGGAGCCTCTGTGAGCAGCAGCAGCCTGTGTGAGAACATGCACTGTCTCCTAGGCCTCTCTGTGCCTCTCCAAGCGTCAGGGGTCAAACCAGAGGTCAAGCTGTTGCGGGCTTAGCATAGAGGGTGTTAGCTAGTTTGATTAGTGTGTTTAATTTGGGTTAAGTTTAGGAGTAGGATACAGGGTAATGCTCCCAGGCTCACAGACACGCGCGCAGGGGACAGAGAGGAGTCTTTGGAGCCTCTGTGAGCAGCTGCAGCCTGTGTGAGCAACAGGCCCCTCTCTCTGTCCCTCTCTATCACCTGCGCGCGCGTGTGTGCGTGTGTGTGGCTGTGCCTGCTGTGGGGGGTCTAGCGCAGCTCTCTGTGTCTCTCCCTGCTCCTAGGCCCAAGTTGAGCCCGTCTGAGCACAAGCACTCATCCCCAGGCCTCTCCCGGCCCGTCCCATCACAGTAGCTAGTAGGCCTCTCACAAGGCCTTAGCTTAAGCTAATGTGTGTGTGTTTGGGGGGGAGGGGGGGGGGGCGCTCAGGATTGGGTGAGATTCTAGATTAATTTTGACGCTCCGGACGCAATGCCGCCATCCCCGTCTCGCTGTGACCTTGCGTCGCGGAGCTAGGAGGTTTGCTAGGGCCGGAATCATATACGAACCCGCAGGTATACCATGGGTTTGAGATTTTTTCGGCTCTGCTTAAGGCTTTAACCCTTGCGAGGTTAGCTTAAGTGGGGCACAGTGCACCAGTACTTATCGGTGCTTAAGCCTGGTTGTCCGTGGGGGGGGTGGTACCCAGAGGGGGGGGGTGTTTGCCACTTTGTGTTGCGGGCTTAGCATAGAGGGTGTTAGCTAGTTTGATTAGCGTGTTTAATTTGGGTTAAGTTTAGGAGTAGGATACAGGGTAATGCTCCCAGGCTCACACACACGCGCGCAGGGGACAGAGAGGAGTCTTTTGAGCCTCTGTGAGCAGCAGCAGCCTGTGTGAGAACATGCACTGTCTCCTAGGCCTCTCTGTGCCTCTCCAAGCGTCAGGGGTCAAACCAGAGGTCAAGCTGTTGCGGGCTTAGCATAGAGGGTGTTAGCTAGTTTGATTAGTGTGTTTAATTTGGGTTAAGTTTAGGAGTAGGATACAGGGTAATGCTCCCAGGCTCACAGACACGCGCGCAGGGGACAGAGAGGAGTCTTTGGAGCCTCTGTGAGCAGCTGCAGCCTGTGTGAGCAACAGGCCCCTCTCTCTGTCCCTCTCTATCACCTGCGCGCGCGTGTGTGCGTGTGTGTGGCTGTGCCTGCTGTGGGGGGTCTAGCGCAGCTCTCTGTGTCTCTCCCTGCTCCTAGGCCCAAGTTGAGCCCGTCTGAGCACAAGCACTCATCCCCAGGCCTCTCCCGGCCCGTCCCATCACAGTAGCTAGTAGGCCTCTCACAAGGCCTTAGCTTAAGCTAATGTGTGTGTGTTTGGGGGGGAGGGGGGGGGGGCGCTCAGGATTGGGTGAGATTCTAGATTAATTTTGACGCTCCGGACGCAATGCCGCCATCCCCGTCTCGCTGTGACCTTGCGTCGCGGAGCTAGGAGGTTTGCTAGGGCCGGAATCATATACGAACCCGCAGGTATACCATGGGTTTGAGATTTTTTCGGCTCTGCTTAAGGCTTTAACCCTTGCGAGGTTAGCTTAAGTGGGGCACAGTGCACCAGTACTTATCGGTGCTTAAGCCTGGTTGTCCGTGGGGGGGGGTGGTACCCAGAGGGGGGGGGTGTTTGCCACTTTGTGTTGCGGGCTTAGCATAGAGGGTGTTAGCTAGTTTGATTAGCGTGTTTAATTTGGGTTAAGTTTAGGAGTAGGATACAGGGTAATGCTCCCAGGCTCACACACACGCGCGCAGGGGACAGAGAGGAGTCTTTGGAGCCTCTGTGAGCAGCAGCAGCCTGTGTGAGAACATGCACTGTCTCCTAGGCCTCTCTGTGCCTCTCCAAGCGTCAGGGGTCAAACCAGAGGTCAAGCTGTAGCTAGTAGGCCTCTGACAAGGCCTCGGCCTAAGTTGGGGCCTCTGTGAGTAGCTGCAGGCTGTGTGAGCACAAGCACTCTTCCCCAAGCCTCTCCAAGCATCAGGGGTCAAGTCAGAGGTCAGCAGTAGCTAGTAGGCCTCTCACAAGGCCTCAGTCTAAGTTGGGGCCTCTGTGAGCAGCTGGGGCCTGTGGGTGGGTGTGTGTGTGTGTAGGGGTGCTGCAGTGGGTCTAGCACAGCTCTCTGTGTCTCCCCAAGCATCTAGGCCCAAGGTGGGGCCTCTCTGAGCAGCTGGATCCTCTCTGAGCAACAGGCCCCTCTCTCTGTCCCTCTCTATCACCTGCGCGCGCGTGTATGCGTGTGTGTGGCTGTGCTTGCTGGGGGGGGTCTAGCGCAGCTCTCTGTGTCTCTCCCTGCTCATAGGCCCAAGTTGAGCCCGTCTGAGCACAAGCACTCATCCCCAGGCCTCTCCCGGCCCGTCCCATCACAGTAGCTAGTAGGCCTCTCACAAGGCCTTAGCTTAAGCTAATGTGTGTGTGTTTGGGGGGGAGGGGGGGGGGGCGCTCAGGATTGGGTGAGATTCTAGATTAATTTTGACGCTCCGGACGCAACGCCGCCATCCCCGTCTCGCTGTGACCTTGCGTCGCGGAGATAGGCGGTTGCTAGGGCCAGAATCGTATGTGAATCCGCAGCTAGCGTGCACCAGTCCCTGACTATGATAGGGGGTAATAGCCACAAGTGCACCGGGGTGCAGTTGGTTTTTTGGCCACAAGTCGTGCAGCGTTGGTGTTAGACTGGCGGCACCCCCATGCACCCCCATGTTTTCTGACGCTCCGGACGCAATGGCGCCACTCCCGTCTCGCTGTGACCTTGCGTCGCGGAGATAGGCGGTTGGCTAGGGCCAGAATCGTATGTGAATCCGCAGCTAGCGTGACATGTTCATCACATACGACTCCCGAGTTAGCGGGTTTTCACTCTTGGCCCCTTAGTGGCAGTATGGGAGAATGACAGTCTGTTCCATTTTTCATCACATACGACTCCCGAGATAGCGCGTATTCACTCTTGGCCCCTTAGTGGCAGTATGGGAGAATGACAGTCTGTTACATGTTCATCACATACGGCTCTTGAGTTAGCGCTTGGAGGTTTGCTAGGGCCGGAATCATATACGAACCCGCAGGTATACCATGGGTTTGAGATTTTTTCGGCTCTGCTTAAGGCTTTAACCCTTGCGAGGTTAGCTTAAGTGGGGCACAGTGCACCAGTACTTATCGGTGCTTAAGCCTGGTTGTCCGTGGGGGGGGTGGTACCCAGAGGGGGGGGGTGTTTGCCACTTTGTGTTGCGGGCTTAGCATAGAGGGTGTTAGCTAGTTTGATTAGCGTGTTTAATTTGGGTTAAGTTAAGGGGAGGGGGGGGGGGCGCTCAGGATTGGGTGAGATTCTAGATTAATTTTGACGCTCCGGACGCAATGCCGCCATCCCCGTCTCGCTGTGACCTTGCGTCGCGGAGATAGGCGGTTGCTAGGGCCAGAATCGTATGTGAATCCGCAGCTAGCGTGCACCAGTCCCTGACTATGATAGGGGGTAATAGCCACAAGTGCACCGGGGTGCAGTTGGTTTTTTGGCCACAAGTCGTGCAGCGTTGGTGTTAGACTGGCGGCACCCCCATGCACCCCCATGTTTTCTGACGCTCCGGACGCAATGGCGCCACTCCCGTCTCGCTGTGACCTTGCGTCGCGGAGATAGGCGGTTGGCTAGGGCCAGAATCGTATGTGAATCCGCAGCTAGCGTGACATGTTCATCACATACGACTCCTGAGTTAGCGGGTTTTCACTCTTGGCCCCTTAGTGGCAGTATGGGAGAATGACAGTCTGTTCCATTTTTCATCACATACGACTCCCGAGATAGCGCGTATTCACTCTAAGAGTGCAAGTTGGTTTTTTGGCCACAAGTCGTGCAGCGTTGGTGTTAGACTGGCGGCACCCCCATGCACCCCCATGTTTTCTGACGCTCCGGACGCAACGGCGCCACCCCCGTCTCGCTGTGACCTTGCGTCGCGGAGCTAGGCGGTTGGCTAGGGCCAGAATCATATACGAATCCGCAGTTAGCGTGCTTCCACATTCGAGGGGGGGGTCGGGATACACATGTGAGCACCTCCCTAGCGTGACTAGTGTCGCCCTCGTGTGGAAATCAGGCAGCTATGCCTCAGTGTTTTCACTCCTACTATCCCTGACTATGATAGGGGGTAATAGCCACAAGTGCACCGGGGTGCAGTTGGTTTTTTGGCCACAAGTCGTGCAGCGTTGGTGTTAGACTGGCGGCACCCCCATGCACCCCCATGTTTTCTGACGCTCCGGACGCAATGGCGCCACTCCCGTCTCGCTGTGACCTTGCGTCGCGGAGATAGGCGGTTGGCTAGGGCCAGAATCGTATATGAATCCGCAGCTAGCGTGACATGTTCATCACATACGACTCCCGAGTTAGCGGGTTTTCACTCTTGGCCCCTTAGTGGCAGTATGGGAGAATGACAGTCTGTTACATTTTTCATCACATACGACTCCCGAGATAGCGCGTATTCACTCTAAGAGTGCAAGTTGGTTTTTTGGCCACAAGTCGTGCAGCGTTGGTGTTAGACTGGCGGCACCCCCATGCACCCCCATGTTTTCTGACGCTCCGGACGCAACGGCGCCACCCCCGTCTCGCTGTGACCTTGCGTCGCGGAGCTAGGCGGTTGGCTAGGGCCAGAATCATATACGAATCCGCAGTTAGCGTGCTTCCACATGCGGGGGGGGGTCGGGATTCACATGTGAGCACCTCCCTAGCGTGACTAGTGTCGCCCTCGTGTGGAAATCAGGCAGCTATGCCTCAGTGTTTTCACTCCTACTATCCCTGACTATGATAGGGGGTAATAGCCACAAGTGCACCGGGGTGCAGTTGGTTTTTTGGCCACAAGTCGTGCAGCGTTGGTGTTAGACTGGCGGCACCCCCATGCACCCCCATGTTTTCTGACGCTCCGGACGCAATGGCGCCACTCCCGTCTCGCTGTGACCTTGCGTCGCGGAGATAGGCGGTTGGCTAGGGCCAGAATCGTATGTGAATCCGCAGCTAGCGTGACATGTTCATCACATACGACTCCCGAGATAGCGCGTATTCACTCTAAGAGTGCAAGTTGTTTTTTTGGCCACAAGTCGTGCAGCGTTGGTGTTAGACTGGCGGCACCCCCATGCACCCCCATGTTTTCTGACGCTCCGGACGCAATGCCGCCATCCCCGTCTCGCTGTGACCTTGCGTCGCGGAGATAGGCGGTTGCTAGGGCCAGAATCGTATGTGAATCCGCAGCTAGCGTGCACCAGTCCCTGACTATGATAGGGGGTAATAGCCACAAGTGCACCGGGGTGCAGTTGGTTTTTTGGCCACAAGTCGTGCAGCGTTGGTGTTAGACTGGCGGCACCCCCATGCACCCCCATGTTTTCTGACGCTCCGGACGCAATGGCGCCACTCCCGTCTCGCTGTGACCTTGCGTCGCGGAGATAGGCGGTTGGCTAGGGCCAGAATCGTATGTGAATCCGAAGCTAGCGTGACATGTTCATCACATACGACTCCCGAGATAGCGCGTATTCACTCTAAGAGTGCAAGTTGGTTTTTTGGCCACAAGTCGTGCAGCGTTGGTGTTAGACTGGCGGCACCCCCATGCACCCCCATGTTTTCTGACGCTCCGGACGCAATGCCGCCATCCCCGTCTCGCTGTGACCTTGCGTCGCGGAGATAGGCGGTTGCTAGGGCCAGAATCGTATGTGAATCCGCAGCTAGCGTGCACCAGTCCCTGACTATGATAGGGGGTAATAGCCACAAGTGCACCGGGGTGCAGTTGGTTTTTTGGCCACAAGTCGTGCAGCGTTGGTGTTAGACTGGCGGCACCCCCATGCACCCCCATGTTTTCTGACGCTCCGGACGCAATGGCGCCACTCCCGTCTCGCTGTGACCTTGCGTCGCGGAGATAGGCGGTTGGCTAGGGCCAGAATCGTATGTGAATCCGCAGCTAGCGTGACATGTTCATCACATACGACTCCCGAGATAGCGCGTATTCACTCTAAGAGTGCAAGTTGGTTTTTTGGCCACAAGTCGTGCAGCGTTGGTGTTAGACTGGCGGCACCCCCATGCACCCCCATGTTTTCTGACGCTCCGGACGCAACGGCGCCACCCCCGTCTCGCTGTGACCTTGCGTCGCGGAGCTAGGCGGTTGGCTAGGGCCAGAATCATATACGAATCCGCAGTTAGCGTGCTTCCACATTCGAGGGGGGGGTCGGGATACACATGTGAGCACCTCCCTAGCGTGACTAGTGTCGCCCTCGTGTGGAAATCAGGCAGCTATGCCTCAGTGTTTTCACTCCTACTATCCCTGACTATGATAGGGGGTAATAGCCACAAGTGCACCGGGGTGCAGTTGGTTTTTTGGCCACAAGTCGTGCAGCGTTGGTGTTAGACTGGCGGCACCCCCATGCACCCCCATGTTTTCTGACGCTCCGGACGCAACGGCGCCACCCCCGTCTCGCTGTGACCTTGCGTCGCGGAGCTAGGCGGTTGGCTAGGGCCAGAATCATATACGAATCCGCAGTTAGCGTGCTTCCACATGCGGGGGGGGGGTCGGGATTCACATGTGAGCACCTCCCTAGCGTGACTAGTGTCGCCCTCGTGTGGAAATCAGGCAGCTATGCCTCAGTGTTTTCACTCCTACTATCCCTGACTATGATAGGGGGTAATAGCCACAAGTGCACCGGGGTGCAGTTGGTTTTTTGGCCACAAGTCGTGCAGCGTTGGTGTTAGACTGGCGGCACCCCCATGCACCCCCATGTTTTCTGACGCTCCGGACGCAATGGCGCCACTCCCGTCTCGCTGTGACCTTGCGTCGCGGAGATAGGCGGTTGGCTAGGGCCAGAATCGTATGTGAATCCGCAGCTAGCGTGACATGTTCATCACATACGACTCCCGAGTTAGCGGGTTTTCACTCTTGGCCCCTTAGTGGCAGTATGGGAGAATGACAGTCTGTTCCATTTTTCATCACATACGACTCCCGAGATAGCGCGTATTCACTCTTGGCCCCTTAGTGGCAGTATGGGAGAATGACAGTCTGTTACATGTTCATCACATACGGCTCTTGAGTTAGCGCTTGGAGGTTTGCTAGGGCCGGAATCATATACGAACCCGCAGGTATACCATGGGTTTGAGATTTTTTCGGCTCTGCTTAAGGCTTTAACCCTTGCGAGGTTAGCTTAAGTGGGGCACAGTGCACCAGTACTTATCGGTGCTTAAGCCTGGTTGTCCGTGGGGGGGGTGGTACCCAGAGGGGGGGGGTGTTTGCCACTTTGTGTTGCGGGCTTAGCATAGAGGGTGTTAGCTAGTTTGATTAGCGTGTTTAATTTGGGTTAAGTTTAGGAGTAGGATACAGGGTAATGCTCCCAGGCTCACACACACGCGCGCAGGGGACAGAGAGGAGTCTTTGGAGCCTCTGTGAGCAGCAGCAGCCTGTGTGAGAACATGCACTGTCTCCTAGGCCTCTCTGTGCCTCTCCAAGCGTCAGGGGTCAAACCAGAGGTCAAGCTGTTGCGGGCTTAGCATAGAGGGTGTTAGCTAGTTTGATTAGTGTGTTTAATTTGGGTTAAGTTTAGGAGTAGGATACAGGGTAATGCTCCCAGGCTCACAGACACGCGCGCAGGGGACAGAGAGGAGTCTTTGGAGCCTCTGTGAGCAGCTGCAGCCTGTGTGAGCAACAGGCCCCTCTCTCTGTCCCTCTCTATCACCTGCGCGCGCGTGTGTGCGTGTGTGTGGCTGTGCCTGCTGTGGGGGGTCTAGCGCAGCTCTCTGTGTCTCTCCCTGCTCCTAGGCCCAAGTTGAGCCCGTCTGAGCACAAGCACTCATCCCCAGGCCTCTCCCGGCCCGACCCATCACAGTAGCTAGTAGGCCTCTCACAAGGCCTTAGCTTAAGCTAATGTGTGTGTGTTTGGGGGGGAGGGGGGGGGGGCGCTCAGGATTGGGTGAGATTCTAGATTAATTTTGACGCTCCGGACGCAATGCCGCCATCCCCGTCTCGCTGTGACCTTGCGTCGCGGAGCTAGGAGGTTTGCTAGGGCCGGAATCATATACGAACCCGCAGGTATACCATGGGTTTGAGATTTTTTCGGCTCTGCTTAAGGCTTTAACCCTTGCGAGGTTAGCTTAAGTGGGGCACAGTGCACCAGTACTTATCGGTGCTTAAGCCTGGTTGTCCGTGGGGGGGGTGGTACCCAGAGGGGGGGGGTGTTTGCCACTTTGTGTTGCGGGCTTAGCATAGAGGGTGTTAGCTAGTTTGATTAGCGTGTTTAATTTGGGTTAAGTTTAGGAGTAGGATACAGGGTAATGCTCCCAGGCTCACACACACGCGCGCAGGGGACAGAGAGGAGTCTTTGGAGCCTCTGTGAGCAGCAGCAGCCTGTGTGAGAACATGCACTGTCTCCTAGGCCTCTCTGTGCCTCTCCAAGCGTCAGGGGTCAAACCAGAGGTCAAGCTGTTGCGGGCTTAGCATAGAGGGTGTTAGCTAGTTTGATTAGTGTGTTTAATTTGGGTTAAGTTTAGGAGTAGGATACAGGGTAATGCTCCCAGGCTCACACACACGCGCGCAGGGGACAGAGAGGAGTCTTTGGAGCCTCTGTGAGCAGCTGCAGCCTGTGTGAGCAACAGGCCCCTCTCTCTGTCCCTCTCTATCACCTGCGCGCGCGTGTGTGCGTGTGTGTGGCTGTGCCTGCTGTGGGGGGTCTAGCGCAGCTCTCTGTGTCTCTCCCTGCTCCTAGGCCCAAGTTGAGCCCGTCTGAGCACAAGCACTCATCCCCAGGCCTCTCCCGGCCCGACCCATCACAGTAGCTAGTAGGCCTCTCACAAGGCCTTAGCTTAAGCTAATGTGTGTGTGTTTGGGGGGGAGGGGGGGGGGGCGCTCAGGATTGGGTGAGATTCTAGATTAATTTTGACGCTCCGGACGCAATGCCGCCATCCCCGTCTCGCTGTGACCTTGCGTCGCGGAGATAGGCGGTTGCTAGGGCCAGAATCATATGTGAATCCGCAGCTAGCGTGCACCAGTCCCTGACTATGATAGGGGGTAATAGCCACAAGTGCACCGGGGTGCAGTTGGTTTTTTGGCCACAAGTCGTGCAGCGTTGGTGTTAGACTGGCGGCACCCCCATGCACCCCCATGTTTTCTGACGCTCCGGACGCAATGGCGCCACTCCCGTCTCGCTGTGACCTTGCGTCGCGGAGATAGGCGGTTGGCTAGGGCCAGAATCGTATGTGAATCCGCAGCTAGCGTGACATGTTCATCACATACGACTCCCGAGTTAGCGGGTTTTCACTCTTGGCCCCTTAGTGGCAGTATGGGAGAATGACAGTCTGTTCCATTTTTCATCACATACGACTCCCGAGATAGCGCGTATTCACTCTAAGAGTGCAAGTTGGTTTTTTGGCCACAAGTCGTGCAGCGTTGGTGTTAGACTGGCGGCACCCCCATGCACCCCCATGTTTTCTGACGCTCCGGACGCAACGGCGCCACCCCCGTCTCGCTGTGACCTTGCGTCGCGGAGCTAGGCGGTTGGCTAGGGCCAGAATCATATACGAATCCGCAGTTAGCGTGCTTCCACATGCGGGGGGGGGTCGGGATTCACATGTGAGCACCTCCCTAGCGTGACTAGTGTCGCCCTCGTGTGGAAATCAGGCAGCTATGCCTCAGTGTTTTCACTCCTACTATCCCTGACTATGATAGGGGGTAATAGCCACAAGTGCACCGGGGTGCAGTTGGTTTTTTGGCCACAAGTCGTGCAGCGTTGGTGTTAGACTGGCGGCACCCCCATGCACCCCCATGTTTTCTGACGCTCCGGACGCAATGGCGCCACTCCCGTCTCGCTGTGACCTTGCGTCGCGGAGATAGGCGGTTGGCTAGGGCCAGAATCGTATGTGAATCCGCAGCTAGCGTGACATGTTCATCACATACGACTCCCGAGTTAGCGGGTTTTCACTCTTGGCCCCTTAGTGGCAGTATGGGAGAATGACAGTCTGTTCCATTTTTCATCACATACGACTCCCGAGATAGCGCGTATTCACTCTAAGAGTGCAAGTTGGTTTTTTGGCCACAAGTCGTGCAGCGTTGGAGTTAGACTGGCGGCACCCCCATGCACCCCCATGTTTTCTGACGCTCCGGACGCAATGCCGCCATCCCCGTCTCGCTGTGACCTTGCGTCGCGGAGATAGGCGGTTGCTAGGGCCAGAATCGTATGTGAATCCGCAGCTAGCGTGCACCAGTCCCTGACTATGATAGGGGGTAATAGCCACAAGTGCACCGGGGTGCAGTTGGTTTTTTGGCCACAAGTCGTGCAGCGTTGGTGTTAGACTGGCGGCACCCCCATGCACCCCCATGTTTTCTGACGCTCCGGACGCAATGGCGCCACTCCCGTCTCGCTGTGACCTTGCGTCGCGGAGATAGGCGGTTGGCTAGGGCCAGAATCGTATGTGAATCCGCAGCTAGCGTGACATGTTCATCACATACGACTCCCGAGTTAGCGGGTTTTCACTCTTGGCCCCTTAGTGGCAGTATGGGAGAATGACAGTCTGTTCCATTTTTCATCACATACGACTCCCGAGATAGCGCGTATTCACTCTAAGAGTGCAAGTTGGTTTTTTGGCCACAAGTCGTGCAGCGTTGGTGTTAGACTGGCGGCACCCCCATGCACCCCCATGTTTTCTGACGCTCCGGACGCAATGCCGCCATCCCCGTCTCGCTGTGACCTTGCGTCGCGGAGATAGGCGGTTGCTAGGGCCAGAATCGTATGTGAATCCGCAGCTAGCGTGCACCAGTCCCTGACTATGATAGGGGGTAATAGCCACAAGTGCACCGGGGTGCAGTTGGTTTTTTGGCCACAAGTCGTGCAGCGTTGGTGTTAGACTGGCGGCACCCCCATGCACCCCCATGTTTTCTGACGCTCCGGACGCAATGGCGCCACTCCCGTCTCGCTGTGACCTTGCGTCGCGGAGATAGGCGGTTGGCTAGGGCCAGAATCGTATGTGAATCCGCAGCTAGCGTGACATGTTCATCACATACGACTCCCGAGATAGCGCGTATTCACTCTAAGAGTGCAAGTTGGTTTTTTGGCCACAAGTCGTGCAGCGTTGGTGTTAGACTGGCGGCACCCCCATGCACCCCCATGTTTTCTGACGCTCCGGACGCAATGGCGCCACTCCCGTCTCGCTGTGACCTTGCGTCGCGGAGATAGGCGGTTGGCTAGGGCCAGAATCGTATGTGAATCCGCAGCTAGCGTGACATGTTCATCACATACGACTCCCGAGTTAGCGGGTTTTCACTCTTGGCCCCTTAGTGGCAGTATGGGAGAATGACAGTCTGTTCCATTTTTCATCACATACGACTCCCGAGATAGCCCGTATTCACTCTAAGAGTGCAAGTTGGTTTTTTGGCCACAAGTCGTGCAGCGTTGGTGTTAGACTGGCGGCACCCCCATGCACCCCCATGTTTTCTGACGCTCCGGACGCAATGCCGCCATCCCCGTCTCGCTGTGACCTTGCGTCGCGGAGATAGGCGGTTGCTAGGGCCAGAATCGTATGTGAATCCGCAGCTAGCGTGCACCAGTCCCTGACTATGATAGGGGGTAATAGCCACAAGTGCACCGGGGTGCAGTTGGTTTTTTGGCCACAAGTCGTGCAGCGTTGGTGTTAGACTGGCGGCACCCCCATGCACCCCCATGTTTTCTGACGCTCCGGACGCAATGGCGCCACTCCCGTCTCGCTGTGACCTTGCGTCGCGGAGATAGGCGGTTGGCTAGGGCCAGAATCGTATGTGAATCTGCAGCTAGCGTGACATGTTCATCACATACGACTCCCGAGTTAGCGGGTTTTCACTCTTGGCCCCTTAGTGGCAGTATGGGAGAATGACAGTCTGTTCCATTTTTCATCACATACGACTCCCGAGATAGCGCGTATTCACTCTTGGCCCCTTAGTGGCAGTATGGGAGAATGACAGTCTGTTACATGTTCATCACATACGGCTCTTGAGTTAGCGCTTGGAGGTTTGCTAGGGCCGGAATCATATACGAACCCGCAGGTATACCATGGGTTTGAGATTTTTTCGGCTCTGCTTAAGGCTTTAACCCTTGCGAGGTTAGCTTAAGTGGGGCACAGTGCACCAGTACTTATCGGTGCTTAAGCCTGGTTGTCCGTGGGGGGGTGGTACCCAGAGGGGGGGGGTGTTTGCCACTTTGTGTTGCGGGCTTAGCATAGAGGGTGTTAGCTAGTTTGATTAGCGTGTTTAATTTGGGTTAAGTTTAGGAGTAGGATACAGGGTAATGCTCCCAGGCTCACACACACGCGCGCAGGGGACAGAGAGGAGTCTTTGGAGCCTCTGTGAGCAGCAGCAGCCTGTGTGAGAACATGCACTGTCTCCTAGGCCTCTCTGTGCCTCTCCAAGCGTCAGGGGTCAAACCAGAGGTCAAGCTGTAGCTAGTAGACCTCTGACAAGGCCTCGGCCTAAGTTGGGGCCTCTGTGAGTAGCTGCAGGCTGTGTGAGCACAAGCACTCTTCCCCAAGCCTCTCCAAGCATCAGGGGTCAAGTCAGAGGTCAGCAGTAGCTAGTAGGCCTCTCACAAGGCCTCAGTCTAAGTTATCGGTGCTTAAGCCTGGTTGTCCGTGGGGGGGTGGTACCCAGAGGGGGGGGGTGTTTGCCACTTTGTGTTGCGGGCTTAGCATAGAGGGTGTTAGCTAGTTTGATTAGCGTGTTTAATTTGGGTTAAGTTTAGGAGTAGGATACAGGGTAATGCTCCCAGGCTCACACACACGCGCGCAGGGGACAGAGAGGAGTCTTTGGAGCCTCTGTGAGCAGCTGCAGCCTGTGTGAGCAACAGGCCCCTCTCTCTGTCCCTCTCTATCACCTGCGCGCGCGTGTGTGCGTGTGTGTGGCTGTGCCTGCTGTGGGGGGTCTAGCGCAGCTCTCTGTGTCTCTCCCTGCTCCTAGGCCCAAGTTGAGCCCGTCTGAGCACAAGCACTCATCCCCAGGCCTCTCCCGGCCCGTCCCATCACAGTAGCTAGTAGGCCTCTCACAAGGCCTTAGCTTAAGCTAATGTGTGTGTGTTTGGGGGGGAGGGGGGGGGAGCGCTCAGGATTGGGTGAGATTCTAGATTAATTTTGACGCTCCGGACGCAATGCCGCCATCCCCGTCTCGCTGTGACCTTGCGTCGCGGAGCTAGGAGGTTTGCTAGGGCCGGAATCATATACGAACCCGCAGGTATACCATGGGTTTGAGATTTTTTCGGCTCTGCTTAAGGCTTTAACCCTTGCGAGGTTAGCTTAAGTGGGGCACAGTGCACCAGTACTTATCGGTGCTTAAGCCTGGTTGTCCGTGGGGGGGGTGGTACCCAGAGGGGGGGGGTGTTTGCCACTTTGTGTTGCGGGCTTAGCATAGAGGGTGTTAGCTAGTTTGATTAGCGTGTTTAATTTGGGTTAAGTTTAGGAGTAGGATACAGGGTAATGCTCCCAGGCTCACACACACGCGCGCAGGGGACAGAGAGGAGTCTTTGGAGCCTCTGTGAGCAGCAGCAGCCTGTGTGAGAACATGCACTGTCTCCTAGGCCTCTCTGTGCCTCTCCAAGCGTCAGGGGTCAAACCAGAGGTCAAGCTGTAGCTAGTAGGCCTCTGACAAGGCCTCGGCCTAAGTTGGGGCCTCTGTGAGTAGCTGCAGGCTGTGTGAGCACAAGCACTCTTCCCCAAGCCTCTCCAAGCATCAGGGGTCAAGTCAGAGGTCAGCAGTAGCTAGTAGGCCTCTCACAAGGCCTCAGTCTAAGTTGGGGCCTCTGTGAGCAGCTGGGGCCTGTGGGTGGGTGTGTGTGTGTGTAGGGGTGCTGCAGTGGGTCTAGCACAGCTCTCTGTGTCTCCCCAAGCATCTAGGCCCAAGGTGGGGCCTCTCTGAGCAGCTGGATCCTCTCTGAGCAACAGGCCCCTCTCTCTGTCCCTCTCTATCACCTGCGCGCGCGTGTATGCGTGTGTGTGGCTGTGCTTGCTGGGGGGGGTCTAGCGCAGCTCTCTGTGTCTCTCCCTGCTCATAGGCCCAAGTTGAGCCCGTCTGAGCACAAGCACTCATCCCCAGGCCTCTCCCGGCCCGTCCCATCACAGTAGCTAGTAGGCCTCTCACAAGGCCTTAGCTTAAGCTAATGTGTGTGTGTTTGGGGGGGAGGGGGGGGGGGCGCTCAGGATTGGGTGAGATTCTAGATTAATTTTGACGCTCCGGACGCAACGCCGCCATCCCCGTCTCGCTGTGACCTTGCGTCGCGGAGATAGGCGGTTGCTAGGGCCAGAATCGTATGTGAATCCGCAGCTAGCGTGCACCAGTCCCTGACTATGATAGGGGGTAATAGCCACAAGTGCACCGGGGTGCAGTTGGTTTTTTGGCCACAAGTCGTGCAGCGTTGGTGTTAGACTGGCGGCACCCCCATGCACCCCCATGTTTTCTGACGCTCCGGACGCAATGGCGCCACTCCCGTCTCGCTGTGACCTTGCGTCGCGGAGATAGGCGGTTGGCTAGGGCCAGAATCGTATGTGAATCCGCAGCTAGCGTGACATGTTCATCACATACGACTCCCGAGTTAGCGGGTTTTCACTCTTGGCCCCTTAGTGGCAGTATGGGAGAATGACAGTCTGTTCCATTTTTCATCACATACGACTCCCGAGATAGCGCGTATTCACTCTTGGCCCCTTAGTGGCAGTATGGGAGAATGACAGTCTGTTACATGTTCATCACATACGGCTCTTGAGTTAGCGCTTGGAGGTTTGCTAGGGCCGGAATCATATACGAACCCGCAGGTATACCATGGGTTTGAGATTTTTTCGGCTCTGCTTAAGGCTTTAACCCTTGCGAGGTTAGCTTAAGTGGGGCACAGTGCACCAGTACTTATCGGTGCTTAAGCCTGGTTGTCCGTGGGGGGGGTGGTACCCAGAGGGGGGGGGTGTTTGCCACTTTGTGTTGCGGGCTTAGCATAGAGGGTGTTAGCTAGTTTGATTAGCGTGTTTAATTTGGGTTAAGTTAAGGGGAGGGGGGGGGGGCGCTCAGGATTGGGTGAGATTCTAGATTAATTTTGACGCTCCGGACGCAATGCCGCCATCCCCGTCTCGCTGTGACCTTGCGTCGCGGAGATAGGCGGTTGCTAGGGCCAGAATCGTATGTGAATCCGCAGCTAGCGTGCACCAGTCCCTGACTATGATAGGGGGTAATAGCCACAAGTGCACCGGGGTGCAGTTGGTTTTTTGGCCACAAGTCGTGCAGCGTTGGTGTTAGACTGGCGGCACCCCCATGCACCCCCATGTTTTCTGACGCTCCGGACGCAATGGCGCCACTCCCGTCTCGCTGTGACCTTGCGTCGCGGAGATAGGCGGTTGGCTAGGGCCAGAATCGTATGTGAATCCGCAGCTAGCGTGACATGTTCATCACATACGACTCCCGAGTTAGCGGGTTTTCACTCTTGGCCCCTTAGTGGCAGTATGGGAGAATGACAGTCTGTTCCATTTTTCATCACATACGACTCCCGAGATAGCGCGTATTCACTCTAAGAGTGCAAGTTGGTTTTTTGGCCACAAGTCGTGCAGCGTTGGTGTTAGACTGGCGGCACCCCCATGCACCCCCATGTTTTCTGACGCTCCGGACGCAACGGCGCCACCCCCGTCTCGCTGTGACCTTGCGTCGCGGAGCTAGGCGGTTGGCTAGGGCCAGAATCATATACGAATCCGCAGTTAGCGTGCTTCCACATGCGGGGGGGGGTCGGGATTCACATGTGAGCACCTCCCTAGCGTGACTAGTGTCGCCCTCGTGTGGAAATCAGGCAGCTATGCCTCAGTGTTTTCACTCCTACTATCCCTGACTATGATAGGGGGTAATAGCCACAAGTGCACCGGGGTGCAGTTGGTTTTTTGGCCACAAGTCGTGCAGCGTTGGTGTTAGACTGGCGGCACCCCCATGCACCCCCATGTTTTCTGACGCTCCGGACGCAATGGCGCCACTCCCGTCTCGCTGTGACCTTGCGTCGCGGAGATAGGCGGTTGGCTAGGGCCAGAATCGTATGTGAATCCGCAGCTAGCGTGACATGTTCATCACATACGACTCCCGAGTTAGCGGGTTTTCACTCTTGGCCCCTTAGTGGCAGTATGGGAGAATGACAGTCTGTTCCATTTTTCATCACATACGACTCCCGAGATAGCGCGTATTCACTCTAAGAGTGCAAGTTGTTTTTTTGGCCACAAGTCGTGCAGCGTTGGTGTTAGACTGGCGGCACCCCCATGCACCCCCATGTTTTCTGACGCTCCGGACGCAACGGCGCCACCCCCGTCTCGCTGTGACCTTGCGTCGCGGAGCTAGGCGGTTGGCTAGGGCCAGAATCATATACGAATCCGCAGTTAGCGTGCTTCCACATGCGGGGGGGGGTCGGGATTCACATGTGAGCACCTCCCTAGCGTGACTAGTGTCGCCCTCGTGTGGAAATCAGGCAGCTATGCCTCAGTGTTTTCACTCCTACTATCCCTGACTATGATAGGGGGTAATAGCCACAAGTGCACCGGGGTGCAGTTGGTTTTTTGGCCACAAGTCGTGCAGCGTTGGTGTTAGACTGGCGGCACCCCCATGCACCCCCATGTTTTCTGACGCTCCGGACGCAATGGCGCCACTCCCGTCTCGCTGTGACCTTGCGTCGCGGAGATAGGCGGTTGGCTAGGGCCAGAATCGTATGTGAATCCGCAGCTAGCGTGACATGTTCATCACATACGACTCCCGAGTTAGCGGGTTTTCACTCTTGGCCCCTTAGTGGCAGTATGGGAGAATGACAGTCTGTTCCATTTTTCATCACATACGACTCCCGAGATAGCGCGTATTCACTCTAAGAGTGCAAGTTGGTTTTTTGGCCACAAGTCGTGCAGCGTTGGTGTTAGACTGGCGGCACCCCCATGCACCCCCATGTTTTCTGACGCTCCGGACGCAACGGCGCCACCCCCGTCTCGCTGTGACCTTGCGTCGCGGAGCTAGGCGGTTGGCTAGGGCCAGAATCATATACGAATCCGCAGTTAGCGTGCTTCCACATGCGGGGGGGGGTCGGGATTCACATGTGAGCACCTCCCTAGCGTGACTAGTGTCGCCCTCGTGTGGAAATCAGGCAGCTATGCCTCAGTGTTTTCACTCCTACTATCCCTGACTATGATAGGGGGTAATAGCCACAAGTGCACCGGGGTGCAGTTGGTTTTTTGGCCACAAGTCGTGCAGCGTTGGTGTTAGACTGGCGGCACCCCCATGCACCCCCATGTTTTCTGACGCTCCGGACGCAATGGCGCCACTCCCGTCTCGCTGTGACCTTGCGTCGCGGAGATAGGCGGTTGGCTAGGGCCAGAATCGTATGTGAATCCGCAGCTAGCGTGACATGTTCATCACATACGACTCCCGAGTTAGCGGGTTTTCACTCTTGGCCCCTTAGTGGCAGTATGGGAGAATGACAGTCTGTTCCATTTTTCATCACATACGACTCCCGAGATAGCGCGTATTCACTCTAAGAGTGCAAGTTGGTTTTTTGGCCACAAGTCGTGCAGCGTTGGTGTTAGACTGGCGGCACCCCCATGCACCCCCATGTTTTCTGACGCTCCGGACGCAACGGCGCCACCCCCGTCTCGCTGTGACCTTGCGTCGCGGAGCTAGGCGGTTGGCTAGGGCCAGAATCATATACGAATCCGCAGTTAGCGTGCTTCCACATGCGGGGGGGGGTCGGGATTCACATGTGAGCACCTCCCTAGCGTGACTAGTGTCGCCCTCGTGTGGAAATCAGGCAGCTATGCCTCAGTGTTTTCACTCCTACTATCCCTGACTATGATAGGGGGTAATAGCCACAAGTGCACCGGGGTGCAGTTGGTTTTTTGGCCACAAGTCGTGCAGCGTTGGTGTTAGACTGGCGGCACCCCCATGCACCCCCATGTTTTCTGACGCTCCGGACGCAATGGCGCCACTCCCGTCTCGCTGTGACCTTGCGTCGCGGAGATAGGCGGTTGGCTAGGGCCAGAATCGTATGTGAATCCGCAGCTAGCGTGACATGTTCATCACATACGACTCCCGAGTTAGCGGGTTTTCACTCTTGGCCCCTTAGTGGCAGTATGGGAGAATGACAGTCTGTTCCATTTTTCATCACATACGACTCCCGAGATAGCGCGTATTCACTCTAAGAGTGCAAGTTGGTTTTTTGGCCACAAGTCGTGCAGCGTTGGTGTTAGACTGGCGGCACCCCCATGCACCCCCATGTTTTCTGACGCTCCGGACGCAATGGCGCCACTCCCGTCTCGCTGTGACCTTGCGTCGCGGAGATAGGCGGTTGGCTAGGGCCAGAATCGTATGTGAATCCGCAGCTAGCGTGACATGTTCATCACATACGACTCCCGAGTTAGCGGGTTTTCACTCTTGGCCCCTTAGTGGCAGTATGGGAGAATGACAGTCTGTTCCATTTTTCATCACATACGACTCCCGAGATAGCGCGTATTCACTCTAAGAGTGCAAGTTGGTTTTTTGGCCACAAGTCGTGCAGCGTTGGTGTTAGACTGGCGGCACCCCCATGCACCCCCATGTTTTCTGACGCTCCGGACGCAACGGCGCCACCCCCGTCTCGCTGTGACCTTGCGTCGCGGAGCTAGGCGGTTGGCTAGGGCCAGAATCATATACGAATCCGCAGTTAGCGTGCTTCCACATGCGGGGGGGGGTCGGGATTCACATGTGAGCACCTCCCTAGCGTGACTAGTGTCGCCCTCGTGTGGAAATCAGGCAGCTATGCCTCAGTGTTTTCACTCCTACTATCCCTGACTATGATAGGGGGTAATAGCCACAAGTGCACCGGGGTGCAGTTGGTTTTTTGGCCACAAGTCGTGCAGCGTTGGTGTTAGACTGGCGGCACCCCCATGCACCCCCATGTTTTCTGACGCTCCGGACGCAATGGCGCCACTCCCGTCTCGCTGTGACCTTGCGTCGCGGAGATAGGCGGTTGGCTAGGGCCAGAATCGTATGTGAATCCGCAGCTAGCGTGACATGTTCATCACATACGACTCCCGAGATAGCGCGTATTCACTCTAAGAGTGCAAGTTGGTTTTTTGGCCACAAGTCGTGCAGCGTTGGTGTTAGACTGGCTGCACCCCCATGCACCCCCATGTTTTCTGACGCTCCGGACGCAATGCCGCCATCCCCGTCTCGCTGTGACCTTGCGTCGCGGAGATAGGCGGTTGCTAGGGCCAGAATCGTATGTGAATCCGCAGCTAGCGTGCACCAGTCCCTGACTATGATAGGGGGTAATAGCCACAAGTGCACCGGGGTGCAGTTGGTTTTTTGGCCACAAGTCGTGCAGCGTTGGTGTTAGACTGGCGGCACCCCCATGCACCCCCATGTTTTCTGACGCTCCGGACGCAATGGCGCCACTCCCGTCTCGCTGTGACCTTGCGTCGCGGAGATAGGCGGTTGGCTAGGGCCAGAATCGTATGTGAATCCGCAGCTAGCGTGACATGTTCATCACATACGACTCCCGAGTTAGCGGGTTTTCACTCTTGGCCCCTTAGTGGCAGTATGGGAGAATGACAGTCTGTTCCATTTTTCATCACATACGACTCCCGAGATAGCGCGTATTCACTCTTGGCCCCTTAGTGGCAGTATGGGAGAATGACAGTCTGTTACATGTTCATCACATACGGCTCTTGAGTTAGCGCTTGGAGGTTTGCTAGGGCCGGAATCATATACGAACCCGCAGGTATACCATGGGTTTGAGATTTTTTCGGCTCTGCTTAAGGCTTTAACCCTTGCGAGGTTAGCTTAAGTGGGGCACAGTGCACCAGTACTTATCGGTGCTTAAGCCTGGTTGTCCGTGGGGGGGTGGTACCCAGAGGGGGGGGGTGTTTGCCACTTTGTGTTGCGGGCTTAGCATAGAGGGTGTTAGCTAGTTTGATTAGCGTGTTTAATTTGGGTTAAGTTTAGGAGTAGGATACAGGGTAATGCTCCCAGGCTCACACACACGCGCGCAGGGGACAGAGAGGAGTCTTTGGAGCCTCTGTGAGCAGCTGCAGCCTGTGTGAGCAACAGGCCCCTCTCTCTGTCCCTCTCTATCACCTGCGCGCGCGTGTGTGCGTGTGTGTGGCTGTGCCTGCTGTGGGGGGTCTAGCGCAGCTCTCTGTGTCTCTCCCTGCTCCTAGGCCCAAGTTGAGCCCGTCTGAGCACAAGCACTCATCCCCAGGCCTCTCCCGGCCCGACCCATCACAGTAGCTAGTAGGCCTCTCACAAGGCCTTAGCTTAAGCTAATGTGTGTGTGTTTGGGGGGGAGGGGGGGGGGGGCGCTCAGGATTGGGTGAGATTCTAGATTAATTTTGACGCTCCGGACGCAATGCCGCCATCCCCGTCTCGCTGTGACCTTGCGTCGCGGAGCTAGGAGGTTTGCTAGGGCCGGAATCATATACGAACCCGCAGGTATACCATGGGTTTGAGATTTTTTCGGCTCTGCTTAAGGCTTTAACCCTTGCGAGGTTAGCTTAAGTGGGGCACAGTGCACCAGTACTTATCGGTGCTTAAGCCTGGTTGTCCGTGGGGGGGGTGGTACCCAGAGGGGGGGGGTGTTTGCCACTTTGTGTTGCGGGCTTAGCATAGAGGGTGTTAGCTAGTTTGATTAGCGTGTTTAATTTGGGTTAAGTTTAGGAGTAGGATACAGGGTAATGCTCCCAGGCTCACACACACGCGCGCAGGGGACAGAGAGGAGTCTTTGGAGCCTCTGTGAGCAGCAGCAGCCTGTGTGAGAACATGCACTGTCTCCTAGGCCTCTCTGTGCCTCTCCAAGCGTCAGGGGTCAAACCAGAGGTCAAGCTGTAGCTAGTAGACCTCTGACAAGGCCTCGGCCTAAGTTGGGGCCTCTGTGAGTAGCTGCAGGCTGTGTGAGCACAAGCACTCTTCCCCAAGCCTCTCCAAGCATCAGGGGTCAAGTCAGAGGTCAGCAGTAGCTAGTAGGCCTCTCACAAGGCCTCAGTCTAAGTTATCGGTGCTTAAGCCTGGTTGTCCGTGGGGGGGTGGTACCCAGAGGGGGGGGGTGTTTGCCACTTTGTGTTGCGGGCTTAGCATAGAGGGTGTTAGCTAGTTTGATTAGCGTGTTTAATTTGGGTTAAGTTTAGGAGTAGGATACAGGGTAATGCTCCCAGGCTCACACACACACGCGCAGGGGACAGAGAGGAGTCTTTGGAGCCTCTGTGAGCAGCTGCAGCCTGTGTGAGCAACAGGCCCCTCTCTCTGTCCCTCTCTATCACCTGCGCGCGCGTGTGTGCGTGTGTGTGGCTGTGCCTGCTGTGGGGGGTCTAGCGCAGCTCTCTGTGTCTCTCCCTGCTCCTAGGCCCAAGTTGAGCCCGTCTGAGCACAAGCACTCATCCCCAGGCCTCTCCCGGCCCGACCCATCACAGTAGCTAGTAGGCCTCTCACAAGACCTTAGCTTAAGCTAATGTGTGTGTGTTTGGGGGGGAGGGGGGGGGGCGCTCAGGATTGGGTGAGATTCTAGATTAATTTTGACGCTCCGGACGCAATGCCGCCATCCCCGTCTCGCTGTGACCTTGCGTCGCGGAGCTAGGAGGTTTGCTAGGGCCGGAATCATATACGAACCCGCAGGTATACCATGGGTTTGAGATTTTTTCGGCTCTGCTTAAGGCTTTAACCCTTGCGAGGTTAGCTTAAGTGGGGCACAGTGCACCAGTACTTATCGGTGCTTAAGCCTGGTTGTCCGTGGGGGGGGTGGTACCCAGAGGGGGGGGGTGTTTGCCACTTTGTGTTGCGGGCTTAGCATAGAGGGTGTTAGCTAGTTTGATTAGCGTGTTTAATTTGGGTTAAGTTTAGGAGTAGGATACAGGGTAATGCTCCCAGGCTCACACACACGCGCGCAGGGGACAGAGAGGAGTCTTTGGAGCCTCTGTGAGCAGCAGCAGCCTGTGTGAGAACATGCACTGTCTCCTAGGCCTCTCTGTGCCTCTCCAAGCGTCAGGGGTCAAACCAGAGGTCAAGCTGTTGCGGGCTTAGCATAGAGGGTGTTAGCTAGTTTGATTAGTGTGTTTAATTTGGGTTAAGTTTAGGAGTAGGATACAGGGTAATGCTCCCAGGCTCACAGACACGCGCGCAGGGGACAGAGAGGAGTCTTTGGAGCCTCTGTGAGCAGCTGCAGCCTGTGTGAGCAACAGGCCCCTCTCTCTGTCCCTCTCTATCACCTGCGCGCGCGTGTGTGCGTGTGTGTGGCTGTGCCTGCTGTGGGGGGTCTAGCGCAGCTCTCTGTGTCTCTCCCTGCTCCTAGGCCCAAGTTGAGCCCGTCTGAGCACAAGCACTCATCCCCAGGCCTCTCCCGGCCCGTCCCATCACAGTAGCTAGTAGGCCTCTCACAAGGCCTTAGCTTAAGCTAATGTGTGTGTGTTTGGGGGGGAGGGGGGGGGGGCGCTCAGGATTGGGTGAGATTCTAGATTAATTTTGACGCTCCGGACGCAATGCCGCCATCCCCGTCTCGCTGTGACCTTGCGTCGCGGAGCTAGGAGGTTTGCTAGGGCCGGAATCATATACGAACCCGCAGGTATACCATGGGTTTGAGATTTTTTCGGCTCTGCTTAAGGCTTTAACCCTTGCGAGGTTAGCTTAAGTGGGGCACAGTGCACCAGTACTTATCGGTGCTTAAGCCTGGTTGTCCGTGGGGGGGGTGGTACCCAGAGGGGGGGGGTGTTTGCCACTTTGTGTTGCGGGCTTAGCATAGAGGGTGTTAGCTAGTTTGATTAGCGTGTTTAATTTGGGTTAAGTTTAGGAGTAGGATACAGGGTAATGCTCCCAGGCTCACACACACGCGCGCAGGGGACAGAGAGGAGTCTTTTGAGCCTCTGTGAGCAGCAGCAGCCTGTGTGAGAACATGCACTGTCTCCTAGGCCTCTCTGTGCCTCTCCAAGCGTCAGGGGTCAAACCAGAGGTCAAGCTGTTGCGGGCTTAGCATAGAGGGTGTTAGCTAGTTTGATTAGTGTGTTTAATTTGGGTTAAGTTTAGGAGTAGGATACAGGGTAATGCTCCCAGGCTCACAGACACGCGCGCAGGGGACAGAGAGGAGTCTTTGGAGCCTCTGTGAGCAGCTGCAGCCTGTGTGAGCAACAGGCCCCTCTCTCTGTCCCTCTCTATCACCTGCGCGCGCGTGTGTGCGTGTGTGTGGCTGTGCCTGCTGTGGGGGGTCTAGCGCAGCTCTCTGTGTCTCTCCCTGCTCCTAGGCCCAAGTTGAGCCCGTCTGAGCACAAGCACTCATCCCCAGGCCTCTCCCGGCCCGTCCCATCACAGTAGCTAGTAGGCCTCTCACAAGGCCTTAGCTTAAGCTAATGTGTGTGTGTTTGGGGGGGAGGGGGGGGGGGCGCTCAGGATTGGGTGAGATTCTAGATTAATTTTGACGCTCCGGACGCAATGCCGCCATCCCCGTCTCGCTGTGACCTTGCGTCGCGGAGCTAGGAGGTTTGCTAGGGCCGGAATCATATACGAACCCGCAGGTATACCATGGGTTTGAGATTTTTTCGGCTCTGCTTAAGGCTTTAACCCTTGCGAGGTTAGCTTAAGTGGGGCACAGTGCACCAGTACTTATCGGTGCTTAAGCCTGGTTGTCCGTGGGGGGGGGTGGTACCCAGAGGGGGGGGGTGTTTGCCACTTTGTGTTGCGGGCTTAGCATAGAGGGTGTTAGCTAGTTTGATTAGCGTGTTTAATTTGGGTTAAGTTTAGGAGTAGGATACAGGGTAATGCTCCCAGGCTCACACACACGCGCGCAGGGGACAGAGAGGAGTCTTTGGAGCCTCTGTGAGCAGCAGCAGCCTGTGTGAGAACATGCACTGTCTCCTAGGCCTCTCTGTGCCTCTCCAAGCGTCAGGGGTCAAACCAGAGGTCAAGCTGTAGCTAGTAGGCCTCTGACAAGGCCTCGGCCTAAGTTGGGGCCTCTGTGAGTAGCTGCAGGCTGTGTGAGCACAAGCACTCTTCCCCAAGCCTCTCCAAGCATCAGGGGTCAAGTCAGAGGTCAGCAGTAGCTAGTAGGCCTCTCACAAGGCCTCAGTCTAAGTTGGGGCCTCTGTGAGCAGCTGGGGCCTGTGGGTGGGTGTGTGTGTGTGTAGGGGTGCTGCAGTGGGTCTAGCACAGCTCTCTGTGTCTCCCCAAGCATCTAGGCCCAAGGTGGGGCCTCTCTGAGCAGCTGGATCCTCTCTGAGCAACAGGCCCCTCTCTCTGTCCCTCTCTATCACCTGCGCGCGCGTGTATGCGTGTGTGTGGCTGTGCTTGCTGGGGGGGGTCTAGCGCAGCTCTCTGTGTCTCTCCCTGCTCATAGGCCCAAGTTGAGCCCGTCTGAGCACAAGCACTCATCCCCAGGCCTCTCCCGGCCCGTCCCATCACAGTAGCTAGTAGGCCTCTCACAAGGCCTTAGCTTAAGCTAATGTGTGTGTGTTTGGGGGGGAGGGGGGGGGGGCGCTCAGGATTGGGTGAGATTCTAGATTAATTTTGACGCTCCGGACGCAACGCCGCCATCCCCGTCTCGCTGTGACCTTGCGTCGCGGAGATAGGCGGTTGCTAGGGCCAGAATCGTATGTGAATCCGCAGCTAGCGTGCACCAGTCCCTGACTATGATAGGGGGTAATAGCCACAAGTGCACCGGGGTGCAGTTGGTTTTTTGGCCACAAGTCGTGCAGCGTTGGTGTTAGACTGGCGGCACCCCCATGCACCCCCATGTTTTCTGACGCTCCGGACGCAATGGCGCCACTCCCGTCTCGCTGTGACCTTGCGTCGCGGAGATAGGCGGTTGGCTAGGGCCAGAATCGTATGTGAATCCGCAGCTAGCGTGACATGTTCATCACATACGACTCCCGAGTTAGCGGGTTTTCACTCTTGGCCCCTTAGTGGCAGTATGGGAGAATGACAGTCTGTTCCATTTTTCATCACATACGACTCCCGAGATAGCGCGTATTCACTCTTGGCCCCTTAGTGGCAGTATGGGAGAATGACAGTCTGTTACATGTTCATCACATACGGCTCTTGAGTTAGCGCTTGGAGGTTTGCTAGGGCCGGAATCATATACGAACCCGCAGGTATACCATGGGTTTGAGATTTTTTCGGCTCTGCTTAAGGCTTTAACCCTTGCGAGGTTAGCTTAAGTGGGGCACAGTGCACCAGTACTTATCGGTGCTTAAGCCTGGTTGTCCGTGGGGGGGGTGGTACCCAGAGGGGGGGGGTGTTTGCCACTTTGTGTTGCGGGCTTAGCATAGAGGGTGTTAGCTAGTTTGATTAGCGTGTTTAATTTGGGTTAAGTTTAGGAGTAGGATACAGGGTAATGCTCCCAGGCTCACACACACGCGCGCAGGGGACAGAGAGGAGTCTTTGGAGCCTCTGTGAGCAGCAGCAGCCTGTGTGAGAACATGCACTGTCTCCTAGGCCTCTCTGTGCCTCTCCAAGCGTCAGGGGTCAAACCAGAGGTCAAGCTGTTGCGGGCTTAGCATAGAGGGTGTTAGCTAGTTTGATTAGTGTGTTTAATTTGGGTTAAGTTTAGGAGTAGGATACAGGGTAATGCTCCCAGGCTCACAGACACGCGCGCAGGGGACAGAGAGGAGTCTTTGGAGCCTCTGTGAGCAGCTGCAGCCTGTGTGAGCAACAGGCCCCTCTCTCTGTCCCTCTCTATCACCTGCGCGCGCGTGTGTGCGTGTGTGTGGCTGTGCCTGCTGTGGGGGGTCTAGCGCAGCTCTCTGTGTCTCTCCCTGCTCCTAGGCCCAAGTTGAGCCCGTCTGAGCACAAGCACTCATCCCCAGGCCTCTCCCGGCCCGTCCCATCACAGTAGCTAGTAGGCCTCTCACAAGGCCTTAGCTTAAGCTAATGTGTGTGTGTTTGGGGGGGAGGGGGGGGGGGCGCTCAGGATTGGGTGAGATTCTAGATTAATTTTGACGCTCCGGACGCAATGCCGCCATCCCCGTCTCGCTGTGACCTTGCGTCGCGGAGCTAGGAGGTTTGCTAGGGCCGGAATCATATACGAACCCGCAGGTATACCATGGGTTTGAGATTTTTTCGGCTCTGCTTAAGGCTTTAACCCTTGCGAGGTTAGCTTAAGTGGGGCACAGTGCACCAGTACTTATCGGTGCTTAAGCCTGGTTGTCCGTGGGGGGGGTGGTACCCAGAGGGGGGGGGTGTTTGCCACTTTGTGTTGCGGGCTTAGCATAGAGGGTGTTAGCTAGTTTGATTAGCGTGTTTAATTTGGGTTAAGTTTAGGAGTAGGATACAGGGTAATGCTCCCAGGCTCACACACACGCGCGCAGGGGACAGAGAGGAGTCTTTTGAGCCTCTGTGAGCAGCAGCAGCCTGTGTGAGAACATGCACTGTCTCCTAGGCCTCTCTGTGCCTCTCCAAGCGTCAGGGGTCAAACCAGAGGTCAAGCTGTTGCGGGCTTAGCATAGAGGGTGTTAGCTAGTTTGATTAGTGTGTTTAATTTGGGTTAAGTTTAGGAGTAGGATACAGGGTAATGCTCCCAGGCTCACAGACACGCGCGCAGGGGACAGAGAGGAGTCTTTGGAGCCTCTGTGAGCAGCTGCAGCCTGTGTGAGCAACAGGCCCCTCTCTCTGTCCCTCTCTATCACCTGCGCGCGCGTGTGTGCGTGTGTGTGGCTGTGCCTGCTGTGGGGGGTCTAGCGCAGCTCTCTGTGTCTCTCCCTGCTCCTAGGCCCAAGTTGAGCCCGTCTGAGCACAAGCACTCATCCCCAGGCCTCTCCCGGCCCGTCCCATCACAGTAGCTAGTAGGCCTCTCACAAGGCCTTAGCTTAAGCTAATGTGTGTGTGTTTGGGGGGGAGGGGGGGGGGGCGCTCAGGATTGGGTGAGATTCTAGATTAATTTTGACGCTCCGGACGCAATGCCGCCATCCCCGTCTCGCTGTGACCTTGCGTCGCGGAGCTAGGAGGTTTGCTAGGGCCGGAATCATATACGAACCCGCAGGTATACCATGGGTTTGAGATTTTTTCGGCTCTGCTTAAGGCTTTAACCCTTGCGAGGTTAGCTTAAGTGGGGCACAGTGCACCAGTACTTATCGGTGCTTAAGCCTGGTTGTCCGTGGGGGGGGGTGGTACCCAGAGGGGGGGGGTGTTTGCCACTTTGTGTTGCGGGCTTAGCATAGAGGGTGTTAGCTAGTTTGATTAGCGTGTTTAATTTGGGTTAAGTTTAGGAGTAGGATACAGGGTAATGCTCCCAGGCTCACACACACGCGCGCAGGGGACAGAGAGGAGTCTTTGGAGCCTCTGTGAGCAGCAGCAGCCTGTGTGAGAACATGCACTGTCTCCTAGGCCTCTCTGTGCCTCTCCAAGCGTCAGGGGTCAAACCAGAGGTCAAGCTGTAGCTAGTAGGCCTCTGACAAGGCCTCGGCCTAAGTTGGGGCCTCTGTGAGTAGCTGCAGGCTGTGTGAGCACAAGCACTCTTCCCCAAGCCTCTCCAAGCATCAGGGGTCAAGTCAGAGGTCAGCAGTAGCTAGTAGGCCTCTCACAAGGCCTCAGTCTAAGTTGGGGCCTCTGTGAGCAGCTGGGGCCTGTGGGTGGGTGTGTGTGTGTGTAGGGGTGCTGCAGTGGGTCTAGCACAGCTCTCTGTGTCTCCCCAAGCATCTAGGCCCAAGGTGGGGCCTCTCTGAGCAGCTGGATCCTCTCTGAGCAACAGGCCCCTCTCTCTGTCCCTCTCTATCACCTGCGCGCGCGTGTATGCGTGTGTGTGGCTGTGCTTGCTGGGGGGGGTCTAGCGCAGCTCTCTGTGTCTCTCCCTGCTCATAGGCCCAAGTTGAGCCCGTCTGAGCACAAGCACTCATCCCCAGGCCTCTCCCGGCCCGTCCCATCACAGTAGCTAGTAGGCCTCTCACAAGGCCTTAGCTTAAGCTAATGTGTGTGTGTTTGGGGGGGAGGGGGGGGGGGCGCTCAGGATTGGGTGAGATTCTAGATTAATTTTGACGCTCCGGACGCAACGCCGCCATCCCCGTCTCGCTGTGACCTTGCGTCGCGGAGATAGGCGGTTGCTAGGGCCAGAATCGTATGTGAATCCGCAGCTAGCGTGCACCAGTCCCTGACTATGATAGGGGGTAATAGCCACAAGTGCACCGGGGTGCAGTTGGTTTTTTGGCCACAAGTCGTGCAGCGTTGGTGTTAGACTGGCGGCACCCCCATGCACCCCCATGTTTTCTGACGCTCCGGACGCAATGGCGCCACTCCCGTCTCGCTGTGACCTTGCGTCGCGGAGATAGGCGGTTGGCTAGGGCCAGAATCGTATGTGAATCCGCAGCTAGCGTGACATGTTCATCACATACGACTCCCGAGTTAGCGGGTTTTCACTCTTGGCCCCTTAGTGGCAGTATGGGAGAATGACAGTCTGTTCCATTTTTCATCACATACGACTCCCGAGATAGCGCGTATTCACTCTTGGCCCCTTAGTGGCAGTATGGGAGAATGACAGTCTGTTACATGTTCATCACATACGGCTCTTGAGTTAGCGCTTGGAGGTTTGCTAGGGCCGGAATCATATACGAACCCGCAGGTATACCATGGGTTTGAGATTTTTTCGGCTCTGCTTAAGGCTTTAACCCTTGCGAGGTTAGCTTAAGTGGGGCACAGTGCACCAGTACTTATCGGTGCTTAAGCCTGGTTGTCCGTGGGGGGGGTGGTACCCAGAGGGGGGGGGTGTTTGCCACTTTGTGTTGCGGGCTTAGCATAGAGGGTGTTAGCTAGTTTGATTAGCGTGTTTAATTTGGGTTAAGTTAAGGGGAGGGGGGGGGGGCGCTCAGGATTGGGTGAGATTCTAGATTAATTTTGACGCTCCGGACGCAATGCCGCCATCCCCGTCTCGCTGTGACCTTGCGTCGCGGAGATAGGCGGTTGCTAGGGCCAGAATCGTATGTGAATCCGCAGCTAGCGTGCACCAGTCCCTGACTATGATAGGGGGTAATAGCCACAAGTGCACCGGGGTGCAGTTGGTTTTTTGGCCACAAGTCGTGCAGCGTTGGTGTTAGACTGGCGGCACCCCCATGCACCCCCATGTTTTCTGACGCTCCGGACGCAATGGCGCCACTCCCGTCTCGCTGTGACCTTGCGTCGCGGAGATAGGCGGTTGCTAGGGCCAGAATCGTATGTGAATCCGCAGCTAGCGTGACATGTTCATCACATACGACTCCCGAGTTAGCGGGTTTTCACTCTTGGCCCCTTAGTGGCAGTATGGGAGAATGACAGTCTGTTCCATTTTTCATCACATACGACTCCCGAGATAGCGCGTATTCACTCTAAGAGTGCAAGTTGGTTTTTTGGCCACAAGTCGTGCAGCGTTGGTGTTAGACTGGCGGCACCCCCATGCACCCCCATGTTTTCTGACGCTCCGGACGCAACGGCGCCACCCCCGTCTCGCTGTGACCTTGCGTCGCGGAGCTAGGCGGTTGGCTAGGGCCAGAATCATATACGAATCCGCAGTTAGCGTGCTTCCACATGCGGGGGGGGGGTCGGGATTCACATGTGAGCACCTCCCTAGCGTGACTAGTGTCGCCCTCGTGTGGAAATCAGGCAGCTATGCCTCAGTGTTTTCACTCCTACTATCCCTGACTATGATAGGGGGTAATAGCCACAAGTGCACCGGGGTGCAGTTGGTTTTTTGGCCACAAGTCGTGCAGCGTTGGTGTTAGACTGGCGGCACCCCCATGCACCCCCATGTTTTCTGACGCTCCGGACGCAATGGCGCCACTCCCGTCTCGCTGTGACCTTGCGTCGCGGAGATAGGCGGTTGGCTAGGGCCAGAATCGTATGTGAATCCGCAGCTAGCGTGACATGTTCATCACATACGACTCCCGAGTTAGCGGGTTTTCACTCTTGGCCCCTTAGTGGCAGTATGGGAGAATGACAGTCTGTTCCATTTTTCATCACATACGACTCCCGAGGTAGCGCGTATTCACTCTAAGAGTGCAAGTTGGTTTTTTGGCCACAAGTCGTGCAGCGTTGGTGTTAGACTGGCGGCACCCCCATGCACCCCCATGTTTTCTGACGCTCCGGACGCAACGGCGCCACCCCCGTCTCGCTGTGACCTTGCGTCGCGGAGCTAGGCGGTTGGCTAGGGCCAGAATCATATACGAATCCGCAGTTAGCGTGCTTCCACATGCGGGGGGGGGTCGGGATTCACATGTGAGCACCTCCCTAGCGTGACTAGTGTCGCCCTCGTGTGGAAATCAGGCAGCTATGCCTCAGTGTTTTCACTCCTACTATCCCTGACTATGATAGGGGGTAATAGCCACAAGTGCACCGGGGTGCAGTTGGTTTTTTGGCCACAAGTCGTGCAGCGTTGGTGTTAGACTGGCGGCACCCCCATGCACCCCCATGTTTTCTGACGCTCCGGACGCAATGGCGCCACTCCCGTCTCGCTGTGACCTTGCGTCGCGGAGATAGGCGGTTGGCTAGGGCCAGAATCGTATGTGAATCCGCAGCTAGCGTGACATGTTCATCACATACGACTCCCGAGTTAGCGGGTTTTCACTCTTGGCCCCTTAGTGGCAGTATGGGAGAATGACAGTCTGTTCCATTTTTCATCACATACGACTCCCGAGATAGCGCGTATTCACTCTTGGCCCCTTAGTGGCAGTATGGGAGAATGACAGTCTGTTACATGTTCATCACATACGGCTCTTGAGTTAGCGCTTGGAGGTTTGCTAGGGCCGGAATCATATACGAACCCGCAGGTATACCATGGGTTTGAGATTTTTTCGGCTCTGCTTAAGGCTTTAACCCTTGCGAGGTTAGCTTAAGTGGGGCACAGTGCACCAGTACTTATCGGTGCTTAAGCCTGGTTGTCCGTGGGGGGGTGGTACCCAGAGGGGGGGGGTGTTTGCCACTTTGTGTTGCGGGCTTAGCATAGAGGGTGTTAGCTAGTTTGATTAGCGTGTTTAATTTGGGTTAAGTTTAGGAGTAGGATACAGGGTAATGCTCCCAGGCTCACACACACGCGCGCAGGGGACAGAGAGGAGTCTTTGGAGCCTCTGTGAGCAGCAGCAGCCTGTGTGAGAACATGCACTGTCTCCTAGGCCTCTCTGTGCCTCTCCAAGCGTCAGGGGTCAAACCAGAGGTCAAGCTGTTGCGGGCTTAGCATAGAGGGTGTTAGCTAGTTTGATTAGCGTGTTTAATTTGGGTTAAGTTTAGGAGTAGGATACAGGGTAATGCTCCCAGGCTCACACACACGCGCGCAGGGGACAGAGAGGAGTCTTTGGAGCCTCTGTGAGCAGCTGCAGCCTGTGTGAGCAACAGGCCCCTCTCTCTGTCCCTCTCTATCACCTGCGCGCGCGTGTGTGCGTGTGTGTGGCTGTGCCTGCTGTGGGGGGTCTAGCGCAGCTCTCTGTGTCTCTCCCTGCTCCTAGGCCCAAGTTGAGCCCGTCTGAGCACAAGCACTCATCCCCAGGCCTCTCCCGGCCCGACCCATCACAGTAGCTAGTAGGCCTCTCACAAGGCCTTAGCTTAAGCTAATGTGTGTGTGTTTGGGGGGGAGGGGGGGGGGGCGCTCAGGATTGGGTGAGATTCTAGATTAATTTTGACGCTCCGGACGCAATGCCGCCATCCCCGTCTCGCTGTGACCTTGCGTCGCGGAGCTAGGAGGTTTGCTAGGGCCGGAATCATATACGAACCCGCAGGTATACCATGGGTTTGAGATTTTTTCGGCTCTGCTTAAGGCTTTAACCCTTGCGAGGTTAGCTTAAGTGGGGCACAGTGCACCAGTACTTATCGGTGCTTAAGCCTGGTTGTCCGTGGGGGGGGTGGTACCCAGAGGGGGGGGGTGTTTGCCACTTTGTGTTGCGGGCTTAGCATAGAGGGTGTTAGCTAGTTTGATTAGCGTGTTTAATTTGGGTTAAGTTAAGGGGAGGGGGGGGGGGGCGCTCAGGATTGGGTGAGATTCTAGATTAATTTTGACGCTCCGGACGCAATGCCGCCATCCCCGTCTCGCTGTGACCTTGCGTCGCGGAGATAGGCGGTTGCTAGGGCCAGAATCGTATGTGAATCCGCAGCTAGCGTGCACCAGTCCCTGACTATGATAGGGGGTAATAGCCACAAGTGCACCGGGGTGCAGTTGGTTTTTTGGCCACAAGTCGTGCAGCGTTGGTGTTAGACTGGCGGCACCCCCATGCACCCCCATGTTTTCTGACGCTCCGGACGCAATGGCGCCACTCCCGTCTCGCTGTGACCTTGCGTCGCGGAGATAGGCGGTTGGCTAGGGCCAGAATCGTATGTGAATCCGCAGCTAGCGTGACATGTTCATCACATACGACTCCCGAGTTAGCGGGTTTTCACTCTTGGCCCCTTAGTGGCAGTATGGGAGAATGACAGTCTGTTCCATTTTTCATCACATACGACTCCCGAGATAGCGCGTATTCACTCTAAGAGTGCAAGTTGGTTTTTTGGCCACAAGTCGTGCAGCGTTGGTGTTAGACTGGCGGCACCCCCATGCACCCCCATGTTTTCTGACGCTCCGGACGCAACGGCGCCACCCCCGTCTCGCTGTGACCTTGCGTCGCGGAGCTAGGCGGTTGGCTAGGGCCAGAATCATATACGAATCCGCAGTTAGCGTGCTTCCACATGCGGGGGGGGGGTCGGGATTCACATGTGAGCACCTCCCTAGCGTGACTAGTGTCGCCCTCGTGTGGAAATCAGGCAGCTATGCCTCAGTGTTTTCACTCCTACTATCCCTGACTATGATAGGGGGTAATAGCCACAAGTGCACCGGGGTGCAGTTGGTTTTTTGGCCACAAGTCGTGCAGCGTTGGTGTTAGACTGGCGGCACCCCCATGCACCCCCATGTTTTCTGACGCTCCGGACGCAATGGCGCCACTCCCGTCTCGCTGTGACCTTGCGTCGCGGAGATAGGCGGTTGGCTAGGGCCAGAATCGTATGTGAATCCGCAGCTAGCGTGACATGTTCATCACATACGACTCCCGAGTTAGCGGGTTTTCACTCTTGGCCCCTTAGTGGCAGTATGGGAGAATGACAGTCTGTTCCATTTTTCATCACATACGACTCCCGAGGTAGCGCGTATTCACTCTAAGAGTGCAAGTTGGTTTTTTGGCCACAAGTCGTGCAGCGTTGGTGTTAGACTGGCGGCACCCCCATGCACCCCCATGTTTTCTGACGCTCCGGACGCAACGGCGCCACCCCCGTCTCGCTGTGACCTTGCGTCGCGGAGCTAGGCGGTTGGCTAGGGCCAGAATCATATACGAATCCGCAGTTAGCGTGCTTCCACATGCGGGGGGGGGTCGGGATTCACATGTGAGCACCTCCCTAGCGTGACTAGTGTCGCCCTCGTGTGGAAATCAGGCAGCTATGCCTCAGTGTTTTCACTCCTACTATCCCTGACTATGATAGGGGGTAATAGCCACAAGTGCACCGGGGTGCAGTTGGTTTTTTGGCCACAAGTCGTGCAGCGTTGGTGTTAGACTGGCGGCACCCCCATGCACCCCCATGTTTTCTGACGCTCCGGACGCAATGGCGCCACTCCCGTCTCGCTGTGACCTTGCGTCGCGGAGATAGGCGGTTGGCTAGGGCCAGAATCGTATGTGAATCCGCAGCTAGCGTGACATGTTCATCACATACGACTCCCGAGTTAGCGGGTTTTCACTCTTGGCCCCTTAGTGGCAGTATGGGAGAATGACAGTCTGTTCCATTTTTCATCACATACGACTCCCGAGATAGCGCGTATTCACTCTAAGAGTGCAAGTTGTTTTTTTGCCACAAGTCGTGCAGCGTTGGTGTTAGACTGGCGGCACCCCCATGCACCCCCATGTTTTCTGACGCTCCGGACGCAATGCCGCCATCCCCGTCTCGCTGTGACCTTGCGTCGCGGAGATAGGCGGTTGGCTAGGGCCAGAATCGTATGTGAATCCGCAGCTAGCGTGACATGTTCATCACATACGACTCCCGAGTTAGCGGGTTTTCACTCTTGGCCCCTTAGTGGCAGTATGGGAGAATGACAGTCTGTTCCATTTTTCATCACATACGACTCCCGAGATAGCGCGTATTCACTCTAAGAGTGCAAGTTGGTTTTTTGGCCACAAGTCGTGCAGCGTTGGTGTTAGACTGGCGGCACCCCCATGCACCCCCATGTTTTCTGACGCTCCGGACGCAACGGCGCCACCCCCGTCTCGCTGTGACCTTGCGTCGCGGAGCTAGGCGGTTGGCTAGGGCCAGAATCATATACGAATCCGCAGTTAGCGTGCTTCCACATGCGGGGGGGGGTCGGGATTCACATGTGAGCACCTCCCTAGCGTGACTAGTGTCGCCCTCGTGTGGAAATCAGGCAGCTATGCCTCAGTGTTTTCACTCCTACTATCCCTGACTATGATAGGGGGTAATAGCCACAAGTGCACCGGGGTGCAGTTGGTTTTTTGGCCACAAGTCGTGCAGCGTTGGTGTTAGACTGGCGGCACCCCCATGCACCCCCATGTTTTCTGACGCTCCGGACGCAATGGCGCCACTCCCGTCTCGCTGTGACCTTGCGTCGCGGAGATAGGCGGTTGGCTAGGGCCAGAATCGTATGTGAATCCGCAGCTAGCGTGACATGTTCATCACATACGACTCCCGAGTTAGCGGGTTTTCACTCTTGGCCCCTTAGTGGCAGTATGGGAGAATGACAGTCTGTTCCATTTTTCATCACATACGACTCCCGAGATAGCGCGTATTCACTCTTGGCCCCTTAGTGGCAGTATGGGAGAATGACAGTCTGTTACATGTTCATCACATACGGCTCTTGAGTTAGCGCTTGGAGGTTTGCTAGGGCCGGAATCATATACGAACCCGCAGGTATACCATGGGTTTGAGATTTTTTCGGCTCTGCTTAAGGCTTTAACCCTTGCGAGGTTAGCTTAAGTGGGGCACAGTGCACCAGTACTTATCGGTGCTTAAGCCTGGTTGTCCGTGGGGGGGGTGGTACCCAGAGGGGGGGGGTGTTTGCCACTTTGTGTTGCGGGCTTAGCATAGAGGGTGTTAGCTAGTTTGATTAGCGTGTTTAATTTGGGTTAAGTTTAGGAGTAGGATACAGGGTAATGCTCCCAGGCTCACACACACGCGCGCAGGGGACAGAGAGGAGTCTTTGGAGCCTCTGTGAGCAGCAGCAGCCTGTGTGAGAACATGCACTGTCTCCTAGGCCTCTCTGTGCCTCTCCAAGCGTCAGGGGTCAAACCAGAGGTCAAGCTGTAGCTAGTAGACCTCTGACAAGGCCTCGGCCTAAGTTGGGGCCTCTGTGAGTAGCTGCAGGCTGTGTGAGCACAAGCACTCTTCCCCAAGCCTCTCCAAGCATCAGGGGTCAAGTCAGAGGTCAGCAGTAGCTAGTAGGCCTCTCACAAGGCCTCAGTCTAAGTTATCGGTGCTTAAGCCTGGTTGTCCGTGGGGGGGTGGTACCCAGAGGGGGGGGGTGTTTGCCACTTTGTGTTGCGGGCTTAGCATAGAGGGTGTTAGCTAGTTTGATTAGCGTGTTTAATTTGGGTTAAGTTTAGGAGTAGGATACAGGGTAATGCTCCCAGGCTCACACACACGCGCGCAGGGGACAGAGAGGAGTCTTTGGAGCCTCTGTGAGCAGCAGCAGCCTGTGTGAGAACATGCACTGTCTCCTAGGCCTCTCTGTGCCTCTCCAAGCGTCAGGGGTCAAACCAGAGGTCAAGCTGTTGCGGGCTTAGCATAGAGGGTGTTAGCTAGTTTGATTAGTGTGTTTAATTTGGGTTAAGTTTAGGAGTAGGATACAGGGTAATGCTCCCAGGCTCACAGACACGCGCGCAGGGGACAGAGAGGAGTCTTTGGAGCCTCTGTGAGCAGCTGCAGCCTGTGTGAGCAACAGGCCCCTCTCTCTGTCCCTCTCTATCACCTGCGCGCGCGTGTGTGCGTGTGTGTGGCTGTGCCTGCTGTGGGGGGTCTAGCGCAGCTCTCTGTGTCTCTCCCTGCTCCTAGGCCCAAGTTGAGCCCGTCTGAGCACAAGCACTCATCCCCAGGCCTCTCCCGGCCCGACCCATCACAGTAGCTAGTAGGCCTCTCACAAGGCCTTAGCTTAAGCTAATGTGTGTGTGTTTGGGGGGGAGGGGGGGGGGGGGCGCTCAGGATTGGGTGAGATTCTAGATTAATTTTGACGCTCCGGACGCATTGCCGCCATCCCCGTCTCGCTGTGACCTTGCGTCGCGGAGCTAGGAGGTTTGCTAGGGCCGGAATCATATACGAACCCGCAGGTATACCATGGGTTTGAGATTTTTTCGGCTCTGCTTAAGGCTTTAACCCTTGCGAGGTTAGCTTAAGTGGGGCACAGTGCACCAGTACTTATCGGTGCTTAAGCCTGGTTGTCCGTGGGGGGGGTGGTACCCAGAGGGGGGGGGTGTTTGCCACTTTGTGTTGCGGGCTTAGCATAGAGGGTGTTAGCTAGTTTGATTAGCGTGTTTAATTTGGGTTAAGTTAAGGGGAGGGGGGGGGGGCGCTCAGGATTGGGTGAGATTCTAGATTAATTTTGACGCTCCGGACGCAATGCCGCCATCCCCGTCTCGCTGTGACCTTGCGTCGCGGAGATAGGCGGTTGCTAGGGCCAGAATCGTATGTGAATCCGCAGCTAGCGTGCACCAGTCCCTGACTATGATAGGGGGTAATAGCCACAAGTGCACCGGGGTGCAGTTGGTTTTTTGGCCACAAGTCGTGCAGCGTTGGTGTTAGACTGGCGGCACCCCCATGCACCCCCATGTTTTCTGACGCTCCGGACGCAATGGCGCCACTCCCGTCTCGCTGTGACCTTGCGTCGCGGAGATAGGCGGTTGGCGAGGGCCAGAATCATATACGAATCCGCAGTTAGCGTGCTTCCACATGCGGGGGGGGGTCGGGATTCACATGTGAGCACCTCCCTAGCGTGACTAGTGTCGCCCTCGTGTGGAAATCAGGCAGCTATGCCTCAGTGTTTTCACTCCTACTATCCCTGACTATGATAGGGGGTAATAGCCACAAGTGCACCGGGGTGCAGTTGGTTTTTTGGCCACAAGTCGTGCAGCGTTGGTGTTAGACTGGCGGCACCCCCATGCACCCCCATGTTTTCTGACGCTCCGGACGCAATGGCGCCACTCCCGTCTCGCTGTGACCTTGCGTCGCGGAGATAGGCGGTTGGCTAGGGCCAGAATCGTATGTGAATCCGCAGCTAGCGTGACATGTTCATCACATACGACTCCCGAGTTAGCGGGTTTTCACTCTTGGCCCCTTAGTGGCAGTATGGGAGAATGACAGTCTGTTCCATTTTTCATCACATACGACTCCCGAGATAGCGCGTATTCACTCTTGGCCCCTTAGTGGCAGTATGGGAGAATGACAGTCTGTTACATGTTCATCACATACGGCTCTTGAGTTAGCGCTTGGAGGTTTGCTAGGGCCGGAATCATATACGAACCCGCAGGTATACCATGGGTTTGAGATTTTTTCGGCTCTGCTTAAGGCTTTAACCCTTGCGAGGTTAGCTTAAGTGGGGCACAGTGCACCAGTACTTATCGGTGCTTAAGCCTGGTTGTCCGTGGGGGGGTGGTACCCAGAGGGGGGGGGTGTTTGCCACTTTGTGTTGCGGGCTTAGCATAGAGGGTGTTAGCTAGTTTGATTAGCGTGTTTAATTTGGGTTAAGTTTAGGAGTAGGATACAGGGTAATGCTCCCAGGCTCACACACACGCGCGCAGGGGACAGAGAGGAGTCTTTGGAGCCTCTGTGAGCAGCTGCGGCCTGTGTGAGAACATGCACTGTCTCCTAGGCCTCTCTGTGCCTCTCCAAGCGTCAGGGGTCAAACCAGAGGTCAAGCTGTAGCTAGTAGACCTCTGACAAGGCCTCGGCCTAAGTTGGGGCCTCTGTGAGTAGCTGCAGGCTGTGTGAGCACAAGCACTCTTCCCCAAGCCTCTCCAAGCATCAGGGGTCAAGTCAGAGGTCAGCAGTAGCTAGTAGGCCTCTCACAAGGCCTCAGTCTAAGTTATCGGTGCTTAAGCCTGGTTGTCCGTGGGGGGGTGGTACCCAGAGGGGGGGGGTGTTTGCCACTTTGTGTTGCGGGCTTAGCATAGAGGGTGTTAGCTAGTTTGATTAGCGTGTTTAATTTGGGTTAAGTTTAGGAGTAGGATACAGGGTAATGCTCCCAGGCTCACACACACGCGCGCAGGGGACAGAGAGGAGTCTTTGGAGCCTCTGTGAGCAGCAGCAGCCTGTGTGAGAACATGCACTGTCTCCTAGGCCTCTCTGTGCCTCTCCAAGCGTCAGGGGTCAAACCAGAGGTCAAGCTGTTGCGGGCTTAGCATAGAGGGTGTTAGCTAGTTTGATTAGTGTGTTTAATTTGGGTTAAGTTTAGGAGTAGGATACAGGGTAATGCTCCCAGGCTCACACACACGCGCGCAGGGGACAGAGAGGAGTCTTTGGAGCCTCTGTGAGCAGCTGCAGCCTGTGTGAGCAACAGGCCCCTCTCTCTGTCCCTCTCTATCACCTGCGCGCGCGTGTGTGCGTGTGTGTGGCTGTGCCTGCTGTGGGGGGTCTAGCGCAGCTCTCTGTGTCTCTCCCTGCTCCTAGGCCCAAGTTGAGCCCGTCTGAGCACAAGCACTCATCCCCAGGCCTCTCCCGGCCCGTCCCATCACAGTAGCTAGTAGGCCTCTCACAAGGCCTTAGCTTAAGCTAATGTGTGTGTGTTTGGGGGGGAGGGGGGGGGGGCGCTCAGGATTGGGTGAGATTCTAGATTAATTTTGACGCTCCGGACGCAATGCCGCCATCCCCGTCTCGCTGTGACCTTGCGTCGCGGAGATAGGCGGTTGCTAGGGCCAGAATCGTATGTGAATCCGCAGCTAGCGTGACATGTTCATCACATACGACTCCCGAGTTAGCGGGTTTTCACTCTTGGCCCCTTAGTGGCAGTATGGGAGAATGACAGTCTGTTCCATTTTTCATCACATACGACTCCCGAGATAGCGCGTATTCACTCTAAGAGTGCAAGTTGGTTTTTTGGCCACAAGTCGTGCAGCGTTGGTGTTAGACTGGCGGCACCCCCATGCACCCCCATGTTTTCTGACGCTCCGGACGCAACGGCGCCACCCCCGTCTCGCTGTGACCTTGCGTCGCGGAGCTAGGCGGTTGGCTAGGGCCAGAATCATATACGAATCCGCAGTTAGCGTGCTTCCACATGCGGGGGGGGGGTCGGGATTCACATGTGAGCACCTCCCTAGCGTGACTAGTGTCGCCCTCGTGTGGAAATCAGGCAGCTATGCCTCAGTGTTTTCACTCCTACTATCCCTGACTATGATAGGGGGTAATAGCCACAAGTGCACCGGGGTGCAGTTGGTTTTTTGGCCACAAGTCGTGCAGCGTTGGTGTTAGACTGGCGGCACCCCCATGCACCCCCATGTTTTCTGACGCTCCGGACGCAATGGCGCCACTCCCGTCTCGCTGTGACCTTGCGTCGCGGAGATAGGCGGTTGGCTAGGGCCAGAATCGTATGTGAATCCGCAGCTAGCGTGACATGTTCATCACATACGACTCCCGAGTTAGCGGGTTTTCACTCTTGGCCCCTTAGTGGCAGTATGGGAGAATGACAGTCTGTTCCATTTTTCATCACATACGACTCCCGAGGTAGCGCGTATTCACTCTAAGAGTGCAAGTTGGTTTTTTGGCCACAAGTCGTGCAGCGTTGGTGTTAGACTGGCGGCACCCCCATGCACCCCCATGTTTTCTGACGCTCCGGACGCAACGGCGCCACCCCCGTCTCGCTGTGACCTTGCGTCGCGGAGCTAGGCGGTTGGCTAGGGCCAGAATCATATACGAATCCGCAGTTAGCGTGCTTCCACATGCGGGGGGGGGTCGGGATTCACATGTGAGCACCTCCCTAGCGTGACTAGTGTCGCCCTCGTGTGGAAATCAGGCAGCTATGCCTCAGTGTTTTCACTCCTACTATCCCTGACTATGATAGGGGGTAATAGCCACAAGTGCACCGGGGTGCAGTTGGTTTTTTGGCCACAAGTCGTGCAGCGTTGGTGTTAGACTGGCGGCACCCCCATGCACCCCCATGTTTTCTGACGCTCCGGACGCAATGGCGCCACTCCCGTCTCGCTGTGACCTTGCGTCGCGGAGATAGGCGGTTGGCTAGGGCCAGAATCGTATGTGAATCCGCAGCTAGCGTGACATGTTCATCACATACGACTCCCGAGTTAGCGGGTTTTCACTCTTGGCCCCTTAGTGGCAGTATGGGAGAATGACAGTCTGTTCCATTTTTCATCACATACGACTCCCGAGATAGCGCGTATTCACTCTTGGCCCCTTAGTGGCAGTATGGGAGAATGACAGTCTGTTACATGTTCATCACATACGGCTCTTGAGTTAGCGCTTGGAGGTTTGCTAGGGCCGGAATCATATACGAACCCGCAGGTATACCATGGGTTTGAGATTTTTTCGGCTCTGCTTAAGGCTTTAACCCTTGCGAGGTTAGCTTAAGTGGGGCACAGTGCACCAGTACTTATCGGTGCTTAAGCCTGGTTGTCCGTGGGGGGGTGGTACCCAGAGGGGGGGGGTGTTTGCCACTTTGTGTTGCGGGCTTAGCATAGAGGGTGTTAGCTAGTTTGATTAGCGTGTTTAATTTGGGTTAAGTTTAGGAGTAGGATACAGGGTAATGCTCCCAGGCTCACACACACGCGCGCAGGGGACAGAGAGGAGTCTTTGGAGCCTCTGTGAGCAGCAGCAGCCTGTGTGAGAACATGCACTGTCTCCTAGGCCTCTCTGTGCCTCTCCAAGCGTCAGGGGTCAAACCAGAGGTCAAGCTGTTGCGGGCTTAGCATAGAGGGTGTTAGCTAGTTTGATTAGCGTGTTTAATTTGGGTTAAGTTTAGGAGTAGGATACAGGGTAATGCTCCCAGGCTCACACACACGCGCGCAGGGGACAGAGAGGAGTCTTTGGAGCCTCTGTGAGCAGCTGCAGCCTGTGTGAGCAACAGGCCCCTCTCTCTGTCCCTCTCTATCACCTGCGCGCGCGTGTGTGCGTGTGTGTGGCTGTGCCTGCTGTGGGGGGTCTAGCGCAGCTCTCTGTGTCTCTCCCTGCTCCTAGGCCCAAGTTGAGCCCGTCTGAGCACAAGCACTCATCCCCAGGCCTCTCCCGGCCCGACCCATCACAGTAGCTAGTAGGCCTCTCACAAGGCCTTAGCTTAAGCTAATGTGTGTGTGTTTGGGGGGGAGGGGGGGGGGGCGCTCAGGATTGGGTGAGATTCTAGATTAATTTTGACGCTCCGGACGCAATGCCGCCATCCCCGTCTCGCTGTGACCTTGCGTCGCGGAGCTAGGAGGTTTGCTAGGGCCGGAATCATATACGAACCCGCAGGTATACCATGGGTTTGAGATTTTTTCGGCTCTGCTTAAGGCTTTAACCCTTGCGAGGTTAGCTTAAGTGGGGCACAGTGCACCAGTACTTATCGGTGCTTAAGCCTGGTTGTCCGTGGGGGGGGTGGTACCCAGAGGGGGGGGGTGTTTGCCACTTTGTGTTGCGGGCTTAGCATAGAGGGTGTTAGCTAGTTTGATTAGCGTGTTTAATTTGGGTTAAGTTAAGGGGAGGGGGGGGGGGGCGCTCAGGATTGGGTGAGATTCTAGATTAATTTTGACGCTCCGGACGCAATGCCGCCATCCCCGTCTCGCTGTGACCTTGCGTCGCGGAGATAGGCGGTTGCTAGGGCCAGAATCGTATGTGAATCCGCAGCTAGCGTGCACCAGTCCCTGACTATGATAGGGGGTAATAGCCACAAGTGCACCGGGGTGCAGTTGGTTTTTTGGCCACAAGTCGTGCAGCGTTGGTGTTAGACTGGCGGCACCCCCATGCACCCCCATGTTTTCTGACGCTCCGGACGCAATGGCGCCACTCCCGTCTCGCTGTGACCTTGCGTCGCGGAGATAGGCGGTTGGCTAGGGCCAGAATCGTATGTGAATCCGCAGCTAGCGTGACATGTTCATCACATACGACTCCCGAGTTAGCGGGTTTTCACTCTTGGCCCCTTAGTGGCAGTATGGGAGAATGACAGTCTGTTCCATTTTTCATCACATACGACTCCCGAGATAGCGCGTATTCACTCTAAGAGTGCAAGTTGGTTTTTTGGCCACAAGTCGTGCAGCGTTGGTGTTAGACTGGCGGCACCCCCATGCACCCCCATGTTTTCTGACGCTCCGGACGCAACGGCGCCACCCCCGTCTCGCTGTGACCTTGCGTCGCGGAGCTAGGCGGTTGGCTAGGGCCAGAATCATATACGAATCCGCAGTTAGCGTGCTTCCACATGCGGGGGGGGGGTCGGGATTCACATGTGAGCACCTCCCTAGCGTGACTAGTGTCGCCCTCGTGTGGAAATCAGGCAGCTATGCCTCAGTGTTTTCACTCCTACTATCCCTGACTATGATAGGGGGTAATAGCCACAAGTGCACCGGGGTGCAGTTGGTTTTTTGGCCACAAGTCGTGCAGCGTTGGTGTTAGACTGGCGGCACCCCCATGCACCCCCATGTTTTCTGACGCTCCGGACGCAATGGCGCCACTCCCGTCTCGCTGTGACCTTGCGTCGCGGAGATAGGCGGTTGGCTAGGGCCAGAATCGTATGTGAATCCGCAGCTAGCGTGACATGTTCATCACATACGACTCCCGAGTTAGCGGGTTTTCACTCTTGGCCCCTTAGTGGCAGTATGGGAGAATGACAGTCTGTTCCATTTTTCATCACATACGACTCCCGAGGTAGCGCGTATTCACTCTAAGAGTGCAAGTTGGTTTTTTGGCCACAAGTCGTGCAGCGTTGGTGTTAGACTGGCGGCACCCCCATGCACCCCCATGTTTTCTGACGCTCCGGACGCAACGGCGCCACCCCCGTCTCGCTGTGACCTTGCGTCGCGGAGCTAGGCGGTTGGCTAGGGCCAGAATCATATACGAATCCGCAGTTAGCGTGCTTCCACATGCGGGGGGGGGTCGGGATTCACATGTGAGCACCTCCCTAGCGTGACTAGTGTCGCCCTCGTGTGGAAATCAGGCAGCTATGCCTCAGTGTTTTCACTCCTACTATCCCTGACTATGATAGGGGGTAATAGCCACAAGTGCACCGGGGTGCAGTTGGTTTTTTGGCCACAAGTCGTGCAGCGTTGGTGTTAGACTGGCGGCACCCCCATGCACCCCCATGTTTTCTGACGCTCCGGACGCAATGGCGCCACTCCCGTCTCGCTGTGACCTTGCGTCGCGGAGATAGGCGGTTGGCTAGGGCCAGAATCGTATGTGAATCCGCAGCTAGCGTGACATGTTCATCACATACGACTCCCGAGTTAGCGGGTTTTCACTCTTGGCCCCTTAGTGGCAGTATGGGAGAATGACAGTCTGTTCCATTTTTCATCACATACGACTCCCGAGATAGCGCGTATTCACTCTAAGAGTGCAAGTTGGTTTTTTGGCCACAAGTCGTGCAGCGTTGGTGTTAGACTGGCGGCACCCCCATGCACCCCCATGTTTTCTGACGCTCCGGACGCAATGCCGCCATCCCCGTCTCGCTGTGACCTTGCGTCGCGGAGATAGGCGGTTGCTAGGGCCAGAATCGTATGTGAATCCGCAGCTAGCGTGCACCAGTCCCTGACTATGATAGGGGGTAATAGCCACAAGTGCACCGGGGTGCAGTTGGTTTTTTGGCCACAAGTCGTGCAGCGTTGGTGTTAGACTGGCGGCACCCCCATGCACCCCCATGTTTTCTGACGCTCCGGACGCAATGGCGCCACTCCCGTCTCGCTGTGACCTTGCGTCGCGGAGATAGGCGGTTGGCTAGGGCCAGAATCGTATGTGAATCCGCAGCTAGCGTGACATGTTCATCACATACGACTCCCGAGTTAGCGGGTTTTCACTCTTGGCCCCTTAGTGGCAGTATGGGAGAATGACAGTCTGTTCCATTTTTCATCACATACGACTCCCGAGATAGCGCGTATTCACTCTAAGAGTGCAAGTTGTTTTTTTGCCACAAGTCGTGCAGCGTTGGTGTTAGACTGGCGGCACCCCCATGCACCCCCATGTTTTCTGACGCTCCGGACGCAATGCCGCCATCCCCGTCTCGCTGTGACCTTGCGTCGCGGAGATAGGCGGTTGGCTAGGGCCAGAATCGTATGTGAATCCGCAGCTAGCGTGACATGTTCATCACATACGACTCCCGAGTTAGCGGGTTTTCACTCTTGGCCCCTTAGTGGCAGTATGGGAGAATGACAGTCTGTTCCATTTTTCATCACATACGACTCCCGAGATAGCGCGTATTCACTCTAAGAGTGCAAGTTGGTTTTTTGGCCACAAGTCGTGCAGCGTTGGTGTTAGACTGGCGGCACCCCCATGCACCCCCATGTTTTCTGACGCTCCGGACGCAACGGCGCCACCCCCGTCTCGCTGTGACCTTGCGTCGCGGAGCTAGGCGGTTGGCTAGGGCCAGAATCATATACGAATCCGCAGTTAGCGTGCTTCCACATGCGGGGGGGGGTCGGGATTCACATGTGAGCACCTCCCTAGCGTGACTAGTGTCGCCCTCGTGTGGAAATCAGGCAGCTATGCCTCAGTGTTTTCACTCCTACTATCCCTGACTATGATAGGGGGTAATAGCCACAAGTGCACCGGGGTGCAGTTGGTTTTTTGGCCACAAGTCGTGCAGCGTTGGTGTTAGACTGGCGGCACCCCCATGCACCCCCATGTTTTCTGACGCTCCGGACGCAATGGCGCCACTCCCGTCTCGCTGTGACCTTGCGTCGCGGAGATAGGCGGTTGGCTAGGGCCAGAATCGTATGTGAATCCGCAGCTAGCGTGACATGTTCATCACATACGACTCCCGAGTTAGCGGGTTTTCACTCTTGGCCCCTTAGTGGCAGTATGGGAGAATGACAGTCTGTTCCATTTTTCATCACATACGACTCCCGAGATAGCGCGTATTCACTCTTGGCCCCTTAGTGGCAGTATGGGAGAATGACAGTCTGTTACATGTTCATCACATACGGCTCTTGAGTTAGCGCTTGGAGGTTTGCTAGGGCCGGAATCATATACGAACCCGCAGGTATACCATGGGTTTGAGATTTTTTCGGCTCTGCTTAAGGCTTTAACCCTTGCGAGGTTAGCTTAAGTGGGGCACAGTGCACCAGTACTTATCGGTGCTTAAGCCTGGTTGTCCGTGGGGGGGTGGTACCCAGAGGGGGGGGGTGTTTGCCACTTTGTGTTGCGGGCTTAGCATAGAGGGTGTTAGCTAGTTTGATTAGCGTGTTTAATTTGGGTTAAGTTTAGGAGTAGGATACAGGGTAATGCTCCCAGGCTCACACACACGCGCGCAGGGGACAGAGAGGAGTCTTTGGAGCCTCTGTGAGCAGCTGCAGCCTGTGTGAGCAACAGGCCCCTCTCTCTGTCCCTCTCTATCACCTGCGCGCGCGTGTGTGCGTGTGTGTGGCTGTGCCTGCTGTGGGGGGTCTAGCGCAGCTCTCTGTGTCTCTCCCTGCTCCTAGGCCCAAGTTGAGCCCGTCTGAGCACAAGCACTCATCCCCAGGCCTCTCCCGGCCCGACCCATCACAGTAGCTAGTAGGCCTCTCACAAGGCCTTAGCTTAAGCTAATGTGTGTGTGTTTGGGGGGGAGGGGGGGGGGGGCGCTCAGGATTGGGTGAGATTCTAGATTAATTTTGACGCTCCGGACGCAATGCCGCCATCCCCGTCTCGCTGTGACCTTGCGTCGCGGAGCTAGGAGGTTTGCTAGGGCCGGAATCATATACGAACCCGCAGGTATACCATGGGTTTGAGATTTTTTCGGCTCTGCTTAAGGCTTTAACCCTTGCGAGGTTAGCTTAAGTGGGGCACAGTGCACCAGTACTTATCGGTGCTTAAGCCTGGTTGTCCGTGGGGGGGGTGGTACCCAGAGGGGGGGGGTGTTTGCCACTTTGTGTTGCGGGCTTAGCATAGAGGGTGTTAGCTAGTTTGATTAGCGTGTTTAATTTGGGTTAAGTTTAGGAGTAGGATACAGGGTAATGCTCCCAGGCTCACACACACGCGCGCAGGGGACAGAGAGGAGTCTTTGGAGCCTCTGTGAGCAGCAGCAGCCTGTGTGAGAACATGCACTGTCTCCTAGGCCTCTCTGTGCCTCTCCAAGCGTCAGGGGTCAAACCAGAGGTCAAGCTGTAGCTAGTAGACCTCTGACAAGGCCTCGGCCTAAGTTGGGGCCTCTGTGAGTAGCTGCAGGCTGTGTGAGCACAAGCACTCTTCCCCAAGCCTCTCCAAGCATCAGGGGTCAAGTCAGAGGTCAGCAGTAGCTAGTAGGCCTCTCACAAGGCCTCAGTCTAAGTTATCGGTGCTTAAGCCTGGTTGTCCGTGGGGGGGTGGTACCCAGAGGGGGGGGGTGTTTGCCACTTTGTGTTGCGGGCTTAGCATAGAGGGTGTTAGCTAGTTTGATTAGCGTGTTTAATTTGGGTTAAGTTTAGGAGTAGGATACAGGGTAATGCTCCCAGGCTCACACACACACGCGCAGGGGACAGAGAGGAGTCTTTGGAGCCTCTGTGAGCAGCTGCAGCCTGTGTGAGCAACAGGCCCCTCTCTCTGTCCCTCTCTATCACCTGCGCGCGCGTGTGTGCGTGTGTGTGGCTGTGCCTGCTGTGGGGGGTCTAGCGCAGCTCTCTGTGTCTCTCCCTGCTCCTAGGCCCAAGTTGAGCCCGTCTGAGCACAAGCACTCATCCCCAGGCCTCTCCCGGCCCGACCCATCACAGTAGCTAGTAGGCCTCTCACAAGACCTTAGCTTAAGCTAATGTGTGTGTGTTTGGGGGGGAGGGGGGGGGGCGCTCAGGATTGGGTGAGATTCTAGATTAATTTTGACGCTCCGGACGCAATGCCGCCATCCCCGTCTCGCTGTGACCTTGCGTCGCGGAGCTAGGAGGTTTGCTAGGGCCGGAATCATATACGAACCCGCAGGTATACCATGGGTTTGAGATTTTTTCGGCTCTGCTTAAGGCTTTAACCCTTGCGAGGTTAGCTTAAGTGGGGCACAGTGCACCAGTACTTATCGGTGCTTAAGCCTGGTTGTCCGTGGGGGGGGTGGTACCCAGAGGGGGGGGGTGTTTGCCACTTTGTGTTGCGGGCTTAGCATAGAGGGTGTTAGCTAGTTTGATTAGCGTGTTTAATTTGGGTTAAGTTTAGGAGTAGGATACAGGGTAATGCTCCCAGGCTCACACACACGCGCGCAGGGGACAGAGAGGAGTCTTTGGAGCCTCTGTGAGCAGCAGCAGCCTGTGTGAGAACATGCACTGTCTCCTAGGCCTCTCTGTGCCTCTCCAAGCGTCAGGGGTCAAACCAGAGGTCAAGCTGTAGCTAGTAGGCCTCTGACAAGGCCTCGGCCTAAGTTGGGGCCTCTGTGAGTAGCTGCAGGCTGTGTGAGCACAAGCACTCTTCCCCAAGCCTCTCCAAGCATCAGGGGTCAAGTCAGAGGTCAGCAGTAGCTAGTAGGCCTCTCACAAGGCCTCAGTCTAAGTTGGGGCCTCTGTGAGCAGCTGGGGCCTGTGGGTGGGTGTGTGTGTGTGTAGGGGTGCTGCAGTGGGTCTAGCACAGCTCTCTGTGTCTCCCCAAGCATCTAGGCCCAAGGTGGGGCCTCTCTGAGCAGCTGGATCCTCTCTGAGCAACAGGCCCCTCTCTCTGTCCCTCTCTATCACCTGCGCGCGCGTGTATGCGTGTGTGTGGCTGTGCTTGCTGGGGGGGGTCTAGCGCAGCTCTCTGTGTCTCTCCCTGCTCATAGGCCCAAGTTGAGCCCGTCTGAGCACAAGCACTCATCCCCAGGCCTCTCCCGGCCCGTCCCATCACAGTAGCTAGTAGGCCTCTCACAAGGCCTTAGCTTAAGCTAATGTGTGTGTGTTTGGGGGGGAGGGGGGGGGGGCGCTCAGGATTGGGTGAGATTCTAGATTAATTTTGACGCTCCGGACGCAACGCCGCCATCCCCGTCTCGCTGTGACCTTGCGTCGCGGAGATAGGCGGTTGCTAGGGCCAGAATCGTATGTGAATCCGCAGCTAGCGTGCACCAGTCCCTGACTATGATAGGGGGTAATAGCCACAAGTGCACCGGGGTGCAGTTGGTTTTTTGGCCACAAGTCGTGCAGCGTTGGTGTTAGACTGGCGGCACCCCCATGCACCCCCATGTTTTCTGACGCTCCGGACGCAATGGCGCCACTCCCGTCTCGCTGTGACCTTGCGTCGCGGAGATAGGCGGTTGGCTAGGGCCAGAATCGTATGTGAATCCGCAGCTAGCGTGACATGTTCATCACATACGACTCCCGAGTTAGCGGGTTTTCACTCTTGGCCCCTTAGTGGCAGTATGGGAGAATGACAGTCTGTTCCATTTTTCATCACATACGACTCCCGAGATAGCGCGTATTCACTCTTGGCCCCTTAGTGGCAGTATGGGAGAATGACAGTCTGTTACATGTTCATCACATACGGCTCTTGAGTTAGCGCTTGGAGGTTTGCTAGGGCCGGAATCATATACGAACCCGCAGGTATACCATGGGTTTGAGATTTTTTCGGCTCTGCTTAAGGCTTTAACCCTTGCGAGGTTAGCTTAAGTGGGGCACAGTGCACCAGTACTTATCGGTGCTTAAGCCTGGTTGTCCGTGGGGGGGGTGGTACCCAGAGGGGGGGGGTGTTTGCCACTTTGTGTTGCGGGCTTAGCATAGAGGGTGTTAGCTAGTTTGATTAGCGTGTTTAATTTGGGTTAAGTTAAGGGGAGGGGGGGGGGGCGCTCAGGATTGGGTGAGATTCTAGATTAATTTTGACGCTCCGGACGCAATGCCGCCATCCCCGTCTCGCTGTGACCTTGCGTCGCGGAGATAGGCGGTTGCTAGGGCCAGAATCGTATGTGAATCCGCAGCTAGCGTGCACCAGTCCCTGACTATGATAGGGGGTAATAGCCACAAGTGCACCGGGGTGCAGTTGGTTTTTTGGCCACAAGTCGTGCAGCGTTGGTGTTAGACTGGCGGCACCCCCATGCACCCCCATGTTTTCTGACGCTCCGGACGCAATGGCGCCACTCCCGTCTCGCTGTGACCTTGCGTCGCGGAGATAGGCGGTTGGCTAGGGCCAGAATCGTATGTGAATCCGCAGCTAGCGTGACATGTTCATCACATACGACTCCCGAGTTAGCGGGTTTTCACTCTTGGCCCCTTAGTGGCAGTATGGGAGAATGACAGTCTGTTCCATTTTTCATCACATACGACTCCCGAGATAGCGCGTATTCACTCTAAGAGTGCAAGTTGGTTTTTTGGCCACAAGTCGTGCAGCGTTGGTGTTAGACTGGCGGCACCCCCATGCACCCCCATGTTTTCTGACGCTCCGGACGCAACGGCGCCACCCCCGTCTCGCTGTGACCTTGCGTCGCGGAGCTAGGCGGTTGGCTAGGGCCAGAATCATATACGAATCCGCAGTTAGCGTGCTTCCACATGCGGGGGGGGGTCGGGATTCACATGTGAGCACCTCCCTAGCGTGACTAGTGTCGCCCTCGTGTGGAAATCAGGCAGCTATGCCTCAGTGTTTTCACTCCTACTATCCCTGACTATGATAGGGGGTAATAGCCACAAGTGCACCGGGGTGCAGTTGGTTTTTTGGCCACAAGTCGTGCAGCGTTGGTGTTAGACTGGCGGCACCCCCATGCACCCCCATGTTTTCTGACGCTCCGGACGCAATGGCGCCACTCCCGTCTCGCTGTGACCTTGCGTCGCGGAGATAGGCGGTTGGCTAGGGCCAGAATCGTATGTGAATCCGCAGCTAGCGTGACATGTTCATCACATACGACTCCCGAGTTAGCGGGTTTTCACTCTTGGCCCCTTAGTGGCAGTATGGGAGAATGACAGTCTGTTCCATTTTTCATCACATACGACTCCCGAGATAGCGCGTATTCACTCTAAGAGTGCAAGTTGTTTTTTTGGCCACAAGTCGTGCAGCGTTGGTGTTAGACTGGCGGCACCCCCATGCACCCCCATGTTTTCTGACGCTCCGGACGCAACGGCGCCACCCCCGTCTCGCTGTGACCTTGCGTCGCGGAGCTAGGCGGTTGGCTAGGGCCAGAATCATATACGAATCCGCAGTTAGCGTGCTTCCACATGCGGGGGGGGGTCGGGATTCACATGTGAGCACCTCCCTAGCGTGACTAGTGTCGCCCTCGTGTGGAAATCAGGCAGCTATGCCTCAGTGTTTTCACTCCTACTATCCCTGACTATGATAGGGGGTAATAGCCACAAGTGCACCGGGGTGCAGTTGGTTTTTTGGCCACAAGTCGTGCAGCGTTGGTGTTAGACTGGCGGCACCCCCATGCACCCCCATGTTTTCTGACGCTCCGGACGCAATGGCGCCACTCCCGTCTCGCTGTGACCTTGCGTCGCGGAGATAGGCGGTTGGCTAGGGCCAGAATCGTATGTGAATCCGCAGCTAGCGTGACATGTTCATCACATACGACTCCCGAGTTAGCGGGTTTTCACTCTTGGCCCCTTAGTGGCAGTATGGGAGAATGACAGTCTGTTCCATTTTTCATCACATACGACTCCCGAGATAGCGCGTATTCACTCTAAGAGTGCAAGTTGGTTTTTTGGCCACAAGTCGTGCAGCGTTGGTGTTAGACTGGCGGCACCCCCATGCACCCCCATGTTTTCTGACGCTCCGGACGCAACGGCGCCACCCCCGTCTCGCTGTGACCTTGCGTCGCGGAGCTAGGCGGTTGGCTAGGGCCAGAATCATATACGAATCCGCAGTTAGCGTGCTTCCACATGCGGGGGGGGGTCGGGATTCACATGTGAGCACCTCCCTAGCGTGACTAGTGTCGCCCTCGTGTGGAAATCAGGCAGCTATGCCTCAGTGTTTTCACTCCTACTATCCCTGACTATGATAGGGGGTAATAGCCACAAGTGCACCGGGGTGCAGTTGGTTTTTTGGCCACAAGTCGTGCAGCGTTGGTGTTAGACTGGCGGCACCCCCATGCACCCCCATGTTTTCTGACGCTCCGGACGCAATGGCGCCACTCCCGTCTCGCTGTGACCTTGCGTCGCGGAGATAGGCGGTTGGCTAGGGCCAGAATCGTATGTGAATCCGCAGCTAGCGTGACATGTTCATCACATACGACTCCCGAGTTAGCGGGTTTTCACTCTTGGCCCCTTAGTGGCAGTATGGGAGAATGACAGTCTGTTCCATTTTTCATCACATACGACTCCCGAGATAGCGCGTATTCACTCTAAGAGTGCAAGTTGGTTTTTTGGCCACAAGTCGTGCAGCGTTGGTGTTAGACTGGCGGCACCCCCATGCACCCCCATGTTTTCTGACGCTCCGGACGCAATGGCGCCACTCCCGTCTCGCTGTGACCTTGCGTCGCGGAGATAGGCGGTTGGCTAGGGCCAGAATCGTATGTGAATCCGCAGCTAGCGTGACATGTTCATCACATACGACTCCCGAGTTAGCGGGTTTTCACTCTTGGCCCCTTAGTGGCAGTATGGGAGAATGACAGTCTGTTCCATTTTTCATCACATACGACTCCCGAGATAGCGCGTATTCACTCTAAGAGTGCAAGTTGGTTTTTTGGCCACAAGTCGTGCAGCGTTGGTGTTAGACTGGCGGCACCCCCATGCACCCCCATGTTTTCTGACGCTCCGGACGCAACGGCGCCACCCCCGTCTCGCTGTGACCTTGCGTCGCGGAGCTAGGCGGTTGGCTAGGGCCAGAATCATATACGAATCCGCAGTTAGCGTGCTTCCACATGCGGGGGGGGGTCGGGATTCACATGTGAGCACCTCCCTAGCGTGACTAGTGTCGCCCTCGTGTGGAAATCAGGCAGCTATGCCTCAGTGTTTTCACTCCTACTATCCCTGACTATGATAGGGGGTAATAGCCACAAGTGCACCGGGGTGCAGTTGGTTTTTTGGCCACAAGTCGTGCAGCGTTGGTGTTAGACTGGCGGCACCCCCATGCACCCCCATGTTTTCTGACGCTCCGGACGCAATGGCGCCACTCCCGTCTCGCTGTGACCTTGCGTCGCGGAGATAGGCGGTTGGCTAGGGCCAGAATCGTATGTGAATCCGCAGCTAGCGTGACATGTTCATCACATACGACTCCCGAGATAGCGCGTATTCACTCTAAGAGTGCAAGTTGGTTTTTTGGCCACAAGTCGTGCAGCGTTGGTGTTAGACTGGCTGCACCCCCATGCACCCCCATGTTTTCTGACGCTCCGGACGCAATGCCGCCATCCCCGTCTCGCTGTGACCTTGCGTCGCGGAGATAGGCGGTTGCTAGGGCCAGAATCGTATGTGAATCCGCAGCTAGCGTGCACCAGTCCCTGACTATGATAGGGGGTAATAGCCACAAGTGCACCGGGGTGCAGTTGGTTTTTTGGCCACAAGTCGTGCAGCGTTGGTGTTAGACTGGCGGCACCCCCATGCACCCCCATGTTTTCTGACGCTCCGGACGCAATGGCGCCACTCCCGTCTCGCTGTGACCTTGCGTCGCGGAGATAGGCGGTTGGCTAGGGCCAGAATCGTATGTGAATCCGCAGCTAGCGTGACATGTTCATCACATACGACTCCCGAGTTAGCGGGTTTTCACTCTTGGCCCCTTAGTGGCAGTATGGGAGAATGACAGTCTGTTCCATTTTTCATCACATACGACTCCCGAGATAGCGCGTATTCACTCTAAGAGTGCAAGTTGGTTTTTTGGCCACAAGTCGTGCAGCGTTGGTGTTAGACTGGCGGCACCCCCATGCACCCCCATGTTTTCTGACGCTCCGGACGCAACGGCGCCACCCCCGTCTCGCTGTGACCTTGCGTCGCGGAGCTAGGCGGTTGGCTAGGGCCAGAATCATATACGAATCCGCAGTTAGCGTGCTTCCACATGCGGGGGGGGGTCGGGATTCACATGTGAGCACCTCCCTAGCGTGACTAGTGTCGCCCTCGTGTGGAAATCAGGCAGCTATGCCTCAGTGTTTTCACTCCTACTATCCCTGACTATGATAGGGGGTAATAGCCACAAGTGCACCGGGGTGCAGTTGGTTTTTTGACCACAAGTCGTGCAGCGTTGGTGTTAGACTGGCGGCACCCCCATGCACCCCCATGTTTTCTGACGCTCCGGACGCAATGGCGCCACTCCCGTCTCGCTGTGACCTTGCGTCGCGGAGATAGGCGGTTGGCTAGGGCCAGAATCGTATGTGAATCCGCAGCTAGCGTGACATGTTCATCACATACGACTCCCGAGATAGCGCGTATTCACTCTAAGAGTGCAAGTTGGTTTTTTGGCCACAAGTCGTGCAGCGTTGGTGTTAGACTGGCGGCACCCCCATGCACCCCCATGTTTTCTGACGCTCCGGACGCAATGCTGCCATCCCCGTCTCGCTGTGACCTTGCGTCGCGGAGATAGGCGGTTGCTAGGGCCAGAATCGTATGTGAATCCGCAGCTAGCGTGCACCAGTCCCTGACTATGATAGGGGGTAATAGCCACAAGTGCACCGGGGTGCAGTTGGTTTTTTGGCCACAAGTCGTGCAGCGTTGGTGTTAGACTGGCGGCACCCCCATGCACCCCCATGTTTTCTGACGCTCCGGACGCAATGGCGCCACTCCCGTCTCGCTGTGACCTTGCGTCGCGGAGATAGGCGGTTGGCTAGGGCCAGAATCGTATGTGAATCCGCAGCTAGCGTGACATGTTCATCACATACGACTCCCGAGTTAGCGGGTTTTCACTCTTGGCCCCTTAGTGGCAGTATGGGAGAATGACAGTCTGTTCCATTTTTCATCACATACGACTCCCGAGATAGCGCGTATTCACTCTTGGCCCCTTAGTGGCAGTATGGGAGAATGACAGTCTGTTACATGTTCATCACATACGGCTCTTGAGTTAGCGCTTGGAGGTTTGCTAGGGCCGGAATCATATACGAACCCGCAGGTATACCATGGGTTTGAGATTTTTTCGGCTCTGCTTAAGGCTTTAACCCTTGCGAGGTTAGCTTAAGTGGGGCACAGTGCACCAGTACTTATCGGTGCTTAAGCCTGGTTGTCCGTGGGGGGGGTGGTACCCAGAGGGGGGGGGTGTTTGCCACTTTGTGTTGCGGGCTTAGCATAGAGGGTGTTAGCTAGTTTGATTAGCGTGTTTAATTTGGGTTAAGTTAAGGGGAGGGGGGGGGGGCGCTCAGGATTGGGTGAGATTCTAGATTAATTTTGACGCTCCGGACGCAATGCCGCCATCCCCGTCTCGCTGTGACCTTGCGTCGCGGAGATAGGCGGTTGCTAGGGCCAGAATCGTATGTGAATCCGCAGCTAGCGTGCACCAGTCCCTGACTATGATAGGGGGTAATAGCCACAAGTGCACCGGGGTGCAGTTGGTTTTTTGGCCACAAGTCGTGCAGCGTTGGTGTTAGACTGGCGGCACCCCCATGCACCCCCATGTTTTCTGACGCTCCGGACGCAATGGCGCCACTCCCGTCTCGCTGTGACCTTGCGTCGCGGAGATAGGCGGTTGGCTAGGGCCAGAATCGTATGTGAATCCGCAGCTAGCGTGACATGTTCATCACATACGACTCCCGAGTTAGCGGGTTTTCACTCTTGGCCCCTTAGTGGCAGTATGGGAGAATGACAGTCTGTTCCATTTTTCATCACATACGACTCCCGAGATAGCGCGTATTCACTCTTGGCCCCTTAGTGGCAGTATGGGAGAATGACAGTCTGTTACATGTTCATCACATACGGCTCTTGAGTTAGCGCTTGGAGGTTTGCTAGGGCCGGAATCATATACGAACCCGCAGGTATACCATGGGTTTGAGATTTTTTCGGCTCTGCTTAAGGCTTTAACCCTTGCGAGGTTAGCTTAAGTGGGGCACAGTGCACCAGTACTTATCGGTGCTTAAGCCTGGTTGTCCGTGGGGGGGGTGGTACCCAGAGGGGGGGGGTGTTTGCCACTTTGTGTTGCGGGCTTAGCATAGAGGGTGTTAGCTAGTTTGATTAGCGTGTTTAATTTGGGTTAAGTTAAGGGGAGGGGGGGGGGGCGCTCAGGATTGGGTGAGATTCTAGATTAATTTTGACGCTCCGGACGCAATGCCGCCATCCCCGTCTCGCTGTGACCTTGCGTCGCGGAGATAGGCGGTTGCTAGGGCCAGAATCGTATGTGAATCCGCAGCTAGCGTGCACCAGTCCCTGACTATGATAGGGGGTAATAGCCACAAGTGCACCGGGGTGCAGTTGGTTTTTTGGCCACAAGTCGTGCAGCGTTGGTGTTAGACTGGCGGCACCCCCATGCACCCCCATGTTTTCTGACGCTCCGGACGCAATGGCGCCACTCCCGTCTCGCTGTGACCTTGCGTCGCGGAGATAGGCGGTTGGCTAGGGCCAGAATCGTATGTGAATCCGCAGCTAGCGTGACATGTTCATCACATACGACTCCCGAGTTAGCGGGTTTTCACTCTTGGCCCCTTAGTGGCAGTATGGGAGAATGACAGTCTGTTCCATTTTTCATCACATACGACTCCCGAGATAGCGCGTATTCACTCTAAGAGTGCAAGTTGGTTTTTTGGCCACAAGTCGTGCAGCGTTGGTGTTAGACTGGCGGCACCCCCATGCACCCCCATGTTTTCTGACGCTCCGGACGCAACGGCGCCACCCCCGTCTCGCTGTGACCTTGCGTCGCGGAGCTAGGCGGTTGGCTAGGGCCAGAATCATATACGAATCCGCAGTTAGCGTGCTTCCACATGCGGGGGGGGGTCGGGATTCACATGTGAGCACCTCCCTAGCGTGACTAGTGTCGCCCTCGTGTGGAAATCAGGCAGCTATGCCTCAGTGTTTTCACTCCTACTATCCCTGACTATGATAGGGGGTAATAGCCACAAGTGCACCGGGGTGCAGTTGGTTTTTTGACCACAAGTCGTGCAGCGTTGGTGTTAGACTGGCGGCACCCCCATGCACCCCCATGTTTTCTGACGCTCCGGACGCAATGGCGCCACTCCCGTCTCGCTGTGACCTTGCGTCGCGGAGATAGGCGGTTGGCTAGGGCCAGAATCGTATGTGAATCCGCAGCTAGCGTGACATGTTCATCACATACGACTCCCGAGATAGCGCGTATTCACTCTAAGAGTGCAAGTTGGTTTTTTGGCCACAAGTCGTGCAGCGTTGGTGTTAGACTGGCGGCACCCCCATGCACCCCCATGTTTTCTGACGCTCCGGACGCAATGCTGCCATCCCCGTCTCGCTGTGACCTTGCGTCGCGGAGATAGGCGGTTGCTAGGGCCAGAATCGTATGTGAATCCGCAGCTAGCGTGCACCAGTCCCTGACTATGATAGGGGGTAATAGCCACAAGTGCACCGGGGTGCAGTTGGTTTTTTGGCCACAAGTCGTGCAGCGTTGGTGTTAGACTGGCGGCACCCCCATGCACCCCCATGTTTTCTGACGCTCCGGACGCAATGGCGCCACTCCCGTCTCGCTGTGACCTTGCGTCGCGGAGATAGGCGGTTGGCTAGGGCCAGAATCGTATGTGAATCCGCAGCTAGCGTGACATGTTCATCACATACGACTCCCGAGTTAGCGGGTTTTCACTCTTGGCCCCTTAGTGGCAGTATGGGAGAATGACAGTCTGTTCCATTTTTCATCACATACGACTCCCGAGATAGCGCGTATTCACTCTTGGCCCCTTAGTGGCAGTATGGGAGAATGACAGTCTGTTACATGTTCATCACATACGGCTCTTGAGTTAGCGCTTGGAGGTTTGCTAGGGCCGGAATCATATACGAACCCGCAGGTATACCATGGGTTTGAGATTTTTTCGGCTCTGCTTAAGGCTTTAACCCTTGCGAGGTTAGCTTAAGTGGGGCACAGTGCACCAGTACTTATCGGTGCTTAAGCCTGGTTGTCCGTGGGGGGGGTGGTACCCAGAGGGGGGGGGTGTTTGCCACTTTGTGTTGCGGGCTTAGCATAGAGGGTGTTAGCTAGTTTGATTAGCGTGTTTAATTTGGGTTAAGTTTAGGAGTAGGATACAGGGTAATGCTCCCAGGCTCACACACACGCGCGCAGGGGACAGAGAGGAGTCTTTGGAGCCTCTGTGAGCAGCAGCAGCCTGTGTGAGAACATGCACTGTCTCCTAGGCCTCTCTGTGCCTCTCCAAGCGTCAGGGGTCAAACCAGAGGTCAAGCTGTTGCGGGCTTAGCATAGAGGGTGTTAGCTAGTTTGATTAGTGTGTTTAATTTGGGTTAAGTTTAGGAGTAGGATACAGGGTAATGCTCCCAGGCTCACAGACACGCGCGCAGGGGACAGAGAGGAGTCTTTGGAGCCTCTGTGAGCAGCTGCAGCCTGTGTGAGCAACAGGCCCCTCTCTCTGTCCCTCTCTATCACCTGCGCGCGCGTGTGTGCGTGTGTGTGGCTGTGCCTGCTGTGGGGGGTCTAGCGCAGCTCTCTGTGTCTCTCCCTGCTCCTAGGCCCAAGTTGAGCCCGTCTGAGCACAAGCACTCATCCCCAGGCCTCTCCCGGCCCGTCCCATCACAGTAGCTAGTAGGCCTCTCACAAGGCCTTAGCTTAAGCTAATGTGTGTGTGTTTGGGGGGGAGGGGGGGGGGGCGCTCAGGATTGGGTGAGATTCTAGATTAATTTTGACGCTCCGGACGCAATGCCGCCATCCCCGTCTCGCTGTGACCTTGCGTCGCGGAGCTAGGAGGTTTGCTAGGGCCGGAATCATATACGAACCCGCAGGTATACCATGGGTTTGAGATTTTTTCGGCTCTGCTTAAGGCTTTAACCCTTGCGAGGTTAGCTTAAGTGGGGCACAGTGCACCAGTACTTATCGGTGCTTAAGCCTGGTTGTCCGTGGGGGGGGTGGTACCCAGAGGGGGGGGGTGTTTGCCACTTTGTGTTGCGGGCTTAGCATAGAGGGTGTTAGCTAGTTTGATTAGCGTGTTTAATTTGGGTTAAGTTTAGGAGTAGGATACAGGGTAATGCTCCCAGGCTCACACACACGCGCGCAGGGGACAGAGAGGAGTCTTTTGAGCCTCTGTGAGCAGCAGCAGCCTGTGTGAGAACATGCACTGTCTCCTAGGCCTCTCTGTGCCTCTCCAAGCGTCAGGGGTCAAACCAGAGGTCAAGCTGTTGCGGGCTTAGCATAGAGGGTGTTAGCTAGTTTGATTAGTGTGTTTAATTTGGGTTAAGTTTAGGAGTAGGATACAGGGTAATGCTCCCAGGCTCACAGACACGCGCGCAGGGGACAGAGAGGAGTCTTTGGAGCCTCTGTGAGCAGCTGCAGCCTGTGTGAGCAACAGGCCCCTCTCTCTGTCCCTCTCTATCACCTGCGCGCGCGTGTGTGCGTGTGTGTGGCTGTGCCTGCTGTGGGGGGTCTAGCGCAGCTCTCTGTGTCTCTCCCTGCTCCTAGGCCCAAGTTGAGCCCGTCTGAGCACAAGCACTCATCCCCAGGCCTCTCCCGGCCCGTCCCATCACAGTAGCTAGTAGGCCTCTCACAAGGCCTTAGCTTAAGCTAATGTGTGTGTGTTTGGGGGGGAGGGGGGGGGGGCGCTCAGGATTGGGTGAGATTCTAGATTAATTTTGACGCTCCGGACGCAATGCCGCCATCCCCGTCTCGCTGTGACCTTGCGTCGCGGAGCTAGGAGGTTTGCTAGGGCCGGAATCATATACGAACCCGCAGGTATACCATGGGTTTGAGATTTTTTCGGCTCTGCTTAAGGCTTTAACCCTTGCGAGGTTAGCTTAAGTGGGGCACAGTGCACCAGTACTTATCGGTGCTTAAGCCTGGTTGTCCGTGGGGGGGGGTGGTACCCAGAGGGGGGGGGTGTTTGCCACTTTGTGTTGCGGGCTTAGCATAGAGGGTGTTAGCTAGTTTGATTAGCGTGTTTAATTTGGGTTAAGTTTAGGAGTAGGATACAGGGTAATGCTCCCAGGCTCACACACACGCGCGCAGGGGACAGAGAGGAGTCTTTGGAGCCTCTGTGAGCAGCAGCAGCCTGTGTGAGAACATGCACTGTCTCCTAGGCCTCTCTGTGCCTCTCCAAGCGTCAGGGGTCAAACCAGAGGTCAAGCTGTAGCTAGTAGGCCTCTGACAAGGCCTCGGCCTAAGTTGGGGCCTCTGTGAGTAGCTGCAGGCTGTGTGAGCACAAGCACTCTTCCCCAAGCCTCTCCAAGCATCAGGGGTCAAGTCAGAGGTCAGCAGTAGCTAGTAGGCCTCTCACAAGGCCTCAGTCTAAGTTGGGGCCTCTGTGAGCAGCTGGGGCCTGTGGGTGGGTGTGTGTGTGTGTAGGGGTGCTGCAGTGGGTCTAGCACAGCTCTCTGTGTCTCCCCAAGCATCTAGGCCCAAGGTGGGGCCTCTCTGAGCAGCTGGATCCTCTCTGAGCAACAGGCCCCTCTCTCTGTCCCTCTCTATCACCTGCGCGCGCGTGTATGCGTGTGTGTGGCTGTGCTTGCTGGGGGGGGTCTAGCGCAGCTCTCTGTGTCTCTCCCTGCTCATAGGCCCAAGTTGAGCCCGTCTGAGCACAAGCACTCATCCCCAGGCCTCTCCCGGCCCGTCCCATCACAGTAGCTAGTAGGCCTCTCACAAGGCCTTAGCTTAAGCTAATGTGTGTGTGTTTGGGGGGGAGGGGGGGGGGGCGCTCAGGATTGGGTGAGATTCTAGATTAATTTTGACGCTCCGGACGCAACGCCGCCATCCCCGTCTCGCTGTGACCTTGCGTCGCGGAGATAGGCGGTTGCTAGGGCCAGAATCGTATGTGAATCCGCAGCTAGCGTGCACCAGTCCCTGACTATGATAGGGGGTAATAGCCACAAGTGCACCGGGGTGCAGTTGGTTTTTTGGCCACAAGTCGTGCAGCGTTGGTGTTAGACTGGCGGCACCCCCATGCACCCCCATGTTTTCTGACGCTCCGGACGCAATGGCGCCACTCCCGTCTCGCTGTGACCTTGCGTCGCGGAGATAGGCGGTTGGCTAGGGCCAGAATCGTATGTGAATCCGCAGCTAGCGTGACATGTTCATCACATACGACTCCCGAGTTAGCGGGTTTTCACTCTTGGCCCCTTAGTGGCAGTATGGGAGAATGACAGTCTGTTCCATTTTTCATCACATACGACTCCCGAGATAGCGCGTATTCACTCTAAGAGTGCAAGTTGGTTTTTTGGCCACAAGTCGTGCAGCGTTGGTGTTAGACTGGCGGCACCCCCATGCACCCCCATGTTTTCTGACGCTCCGGACGCAACGGCGCCACCCCCGTCTCGCTGTGACCTTGCGTCGCGGAGCTAGGCGGTTGGCTAGGGCCAGAATCATATACGAATCCGCAGTTAGCGTGCTTCCACATGCGGGGGGGGGTCGGGATTCACATGTGAGCACCTCCCTAGCGTGACTAGTGTCGCCCTCGTGTGGAAATCAGGCAGCTATGCCTCAGTGTTTTCACTCCTACTATCCCTGACTATGATAGGGGGTAATAGCCACAAGTGCACCGGGGTGCAGTTGGTTTTTTGACCACAAGTCGTGCAGCGTTGGTGTTAGACTGGCGGCACCCCCATGCACCCCCATGTTTTCTGACGCTCCGGACGCAATGGCGCCACTCCCGTCTCGCTGTGACCTTGCGTCGCGGAGATAGGCGGTTGGCTAGGGCCAGAATCGTATGTGAATCCGCAGCTAGCGTGACATGTTCATCACATACGACTCCCGAGATAGCGCGTATTCACTCTAAGAGTGCAAGTTGGTTTTTTGGCCACAAGTCGTGCAGCGTTGGTGTTAGACTGGCGGCACCCCCATGCACCCCCATGTTTTCTGACGCTCCGGACGCAATGCTGCCATCCCCGTCTCGCTGTGACCTTGCGTCGCGGAGATAGGCGGTTGCTAGGGCCAGAATCGTATGTGAATCCGCAGCTAGCGTGCACCAGTCCCTGACTATGATAGGGGGTAATAGCCACAAGTGCACCGGGGTGCAGTTGGTTTTTTGGCCACAAGTCGTGCAGCGTTGGTGTTAGACTGGCGGCACCCCCATGCACCCCCATGTTTTCTGACGCTCCGGACGCAATGGCGCCACTCCCGTCTCGCTGTGACCTTGCGTCGCGGAGATAGGCGGTTGGCTAGGGCCAGAATCGTATGTGAATCCGCAGCTAGCGTGACATGTTCATCACATACGACTCCCGAGTTAGCGGGTTTTCACTCTTGGCCCCTTAGTGGCAGTATGGGAGAATGACAGTCTGTTCCATTTTTCATCACATACGACTCCCGAGATAGCGCGTATTCACTCTTGGCCCCTTAGTGGCAGTATGGGAGAATGACAGTCTGTTACATGTTCATCACATACGGCTCTTGAGTTAGCGCTTGGAGGTTTGCTAGGGCCGGAATCATATACGAACCCGCAGGTATACCATGGGTTTGAGATTTTTTCGGCTCTGCTTAAGGCTTTAACCCTTGCGAGGTTAGCTTAAGTGGGGCACAGTGCACCAGTACTTATCGGTGCTTAAGCCTGGTTGTCCGTGGGGGGGGTGGTACCCAGAGGGGGGGGGTGTTTGCCACTTTGTGTTGCGGGCTTAGCATAGAGGGTGTTAGCTAGTTTGATTAGCGTGTTTAATTTGGGTTAAGTTTAGGAGTAGGATACAGGGTAATGCTCCCAGGCTCACACACACGCGCGCAGGGGACAGAGAGGAGTCTTTGGAGCCTCTGTGAGCAGCAGCAGCCTGTGTGAGAACATGCACTGTCTCCTAGGCCTCTCTGTGCCTCTCCAAGCGTCAGGGGTCAAACCAGAGGTCAAGCTGTTGCGGGCTTAGCATAGAGGGTGTTAGCTAGTTTGATTAGTGTGTTTAATTTGGGTTAAGTTTAGGAGTAGGATACAGGGTAATGCTCCCAGGCTCACAGACACGCGCGCAGGGGACAGAGAGGAGTCTTTGGAGCCTCTGTGAGCAGCTGCAGCCTGTGTGAGCAACAGGCCCCTCTCTCTGTCCCTCTCTATCACCTGCGCGCGCGTGTGTGCGTGTGTGTGGCTGTGCCTGCTGTGGGGGGTCTAGCGCAGCTCTCTGTGTCTCTCCCTGCTCCTAGGCCCAAGTTGAGCCCGTCTGAGCACAAGCACTCATCCCCAGGCCTCTCCCGGCCCGTCCCATCACAGTAGCTAGTAGGCCTCTCACAAGGCCTTAGCTTAAGCTAATGTGTGTGTGTTTGGGGGGGAGGGGGGGGGGGCGCTCAGGATTGGGTGAGATTCTAGATTAATTTTGACGCTCCGGACGCAATGCCGCCATCCCCGTCTCGCTGTGACCTTGCGTCGCGGAGCTAGGAGGTTTGCTAGGGCCGGAATCATATACGAACCCGCAGGTATACCATGGGTTTGAGATTTTTTCGGCTCTGCTTAAGGCTTTAACCCTTGCGAGGTTAGCTTAAGTGGGGCACAGTGCACCAGTACTTATCGGTGCTTAAGCCTGGTTGTCCGTGGGGGGGGTGGTACCCAGAGGGGGGGGGTGTTTGCCACTTTGTGTTGCGGGCTTAGCATAGAGGGTGTTAGCTAGTTTGATTAGCGTGTTTAATTTGGGTTAAGTTTAGGAGTAGGATACAGGGTAATGCTCCCAGGCTCACACACACGCGCGCAGGGGACAGAGAGGAGTCTTTTGAGCCTCTGTGAGCAGCAGCAGCCTGTGTGAGAACATGCACTGTCTCCTAGGCCTCTCTGTGCCTCTCCAAGCGTCAGGGGTCAAACCAGAGGTCAAGCTGTTGCGGGCTTAGCATAGAGGGTGTTAGCTAGTTTGATTAGTGTGTTTAATTTGGGTTAAGTTTAGGAGTAGGATACAGGGTAATGCTCCCAGGCTCACAGACACGCGCGCAGGGGACAGAGAGGAGTCTTTGGAGCCTCTGTGAGCAGCTGCAGCCTGTGTGAGCAACAGGCCCCTCTCTCTGTCCCTCTCTATCACCTGCGCGCGCGTGTGTGCGTGTGTGTGGCTGTGCCTGCTGTGGGGGGTCTAGCGCAGCTCTCTGTGTCTCTCCCTGCTCCTAGGCCCAAGTTGAGCCCGTCTGAGCACAAGCACTCATCCCCAGGCCTCTCCCGGCCCGTCCCATCACAGTAGCTAGTAGGCCTCTCACAAGGCCTTAGCTTAAGCTAATGTGTGTGTGTTTGGGGGGGAGGGGGGGGGGGCGCTCAGGATTGGGTGAGATTCTAGATTAATTTTGACGCTCCGGACGCAATGCCGCCATCCCCGTCTCGCTGTGACCTTGCGTCGCGGAGCTAGGAGGTTTGCTAGGGCCGGAATCATATACGAACCCGCAGGTATACCATGGGTTTGAGATTTTTTCGGCTCTGCTTAAGGCTTTAACCCTTGCGAGGTTAGCTTAAGTGGGGCACAGTGCACCAGTACTTATCGGTGCTTAAGCCTGGTTGTCCGTGGGGGGGGGTGGTACCCAGAGGGGGGGGGTGTTTGCCACTTTGTGTTGCGGGCTTAGCATAGAGGGTGTTAGCTAGTTTGATTAGCGTGTTTAATTTGGGTTAAGTTTAGGAGTAGGATACAGGGTAATGCTCCCAGGCTCACACACACGCGCGCAGGGGACAGAGAGGAGTCTTTGGAGCCTCTGTGAGCAGCAGCAGCCTGTGTGAGAACATGCACTGTCTCCTAGGCCTCTCTGTGCCTCTCCAAGCGTCAGGGGTCAAACCAGAGGTCAAGCTGTAGCTAGTAGGCCTCTGACAAGGCCTCGGCCTAAGTTGGGGCCTCTGTGAGTAGCTGCAGGCTGTGTGAGCACAAGCACTCTTCCCCAAGCCTCTCCAAGCATCAGGGGTCAAGTCAGAGGTCAGCAGTAGCTAGTAGGCCTCTCACAAGGCCTCAGTCTAAGTTGGGGCCTCTGTGAGCAGCTGGGGCCTGTGGGTGGGTGTGTGTGTGTGTAGGGGTGCTGCAGTGGGTCTAGCACAGCTCTCTGTGTCTCCCCAAGCATCTAGGCCCAAGGTGGGGCCTCTCTGAGCAGCTGGATCCTCTCTGAGCAACAGGCCCCTCTCTCTGTCCCTCTCTATCACCTGCGCGCGCGTGTATGCGTGTGTGTGGCTGTGCTTGCTGGGGGGGGTCTAGCGCAGCTCTCTGTGTCTCTCCCTGCTCATAGGCCCAAGTTGAGCCCGTCTGAGCACAAGCACTCATCCCCAGGCCTCTCCCGGCCCGTCCCATCACAGTAGCTAGTAGGCCTCTCACAAGGCCTTAGCTTAAGCTAATGTGTGTGTGTTTGGGGGGGAGGGGGGGGGGGCGCTCAGGATTGGGTGAGATTCTAGATTAATTTTGACGCTCCGGACGCAACGCCGCCATCCCCGTCTCGCTGTGACCTTGCGTCGCGGAGATAGGCGGTTGCTAGGGCCAGAATCGTATGTGAATCCGCAGCTAGCGTGCACCAGTCCCTGACTATGATAGGGGGTAATAGCCACAAGTGCACCGGGGTGCAGTTGGTTTTTTGGCCACAAGTCGTGCAGCGTTGGTGTTAGACTGGCGGCACCCCCATGCACCCCCATGTTTTCTGACGCTCCGGACGCAATGGCGCCACTCCCGTCTCGCTGTGACCTTGCGTCGCGGAGATAGGCGGTTGGCTAGGGCCAGAATCGTATGTGAATCCGCAGCTAGCGTGACATGTTCATCACATACGACTCCCGAGTTAGCGGGTTTTCACTCTTGGCCCCTTAGTGGCAGTATGGGAGAATGACAGTCTGTTCCATTTTTCATCACATACGACTCCCGAGATAGCGCGTATTCACTCTTGGCCCCTTAGTGGCAGTATGGGAGAATGACAGTCTGTTACATGTTCATCACATACGGCTCTTGAGTTAGCGCTTGGAGGTTTGCTAGGGCCGGAATCATATACGAACCCGCAGGTATACCATGGGTTTGAGATTTTTTCGGCTCTGCTTAAGGCTTTAACCCTTGCGAGGTTAGCTTAAGTGGGGCACAGTGCACCAGTACTTATCGGTGCTTAAGCCTGGTTGTCCGTGGGGGGGGTGGTACCCAGAGGGGGGGGGTGTTTGCCACTTTGTGTTGCGGGCTTAGCATAGAGGGTGTTAGCTAGTTTGATTAGCGTGTTTAATTTGGGTTAAGTTAAGGGGAGGGGGGGGGGGCGCTCAGGATTGGGTGAGATTCTAGATTAATTTTGACGCTCCGGACGCAATGCCGCCATCCCCGTCTCGCTGTGACCTTGCGTCGCGGAGATAGGCGGTTGCTAGGGCCAGAATCGTATGTGAATCCGCAGCTAGCGTGCACCAGTCCCTGACTATGATAGGGGGTAATAGCCACAAGTGCACCGGGGTGCAGTTGGTTTTTTGGCCACAAGTCGTGCAGCGTTGGTGTTAGACTGGCGGCACCCCCATGCACCCCCATGTTTTCTGACGCTCCGGACGCAATGGCGCCACTCCCGTCTCGCTGTGACCTTGCGTCGCGGAGATAGGCGGTTGGC